>NC_057795.1:559240807-559287265 GCF_018294505.1 Triticum aestivum | reverse complement strand
CCTCTCTCTTAGTAGTTGGCATATATGATTTCATCATATCATTCAGTAGGATATCCCCGGCTGTTAGGCTGGATGGTAATACGAGGCAAAGTTTTACCCTAGTTCGGATCGGACCCTTGCAGCTGAAGAAAGAGCCTACTCCTAGTACTGTATATTAGTGATAGGGGTGTGTACAAAGTACACATGAATACCAGGCATTGTGCGTGTGTGTATACTATCGACGAACTAGCCCCCAAGCTTGTATAACATACTAAGGGCCTAGGGTTACAAATCATATATAGTTGGCTTATCACCAGTGGGGATATAGTCCTCCGCGACTCTGGTAGCTTCGTGTTGTACACCGAGTCCTCCACATGTGTCAGGACCCCGACTCGATGTCACATCGATCTAGCTGGTAACACCTCATATCACTTTGCGGCCTCACGCACGGTATCCCCACGGGTGTCGTCTTACCTTTTCCCGGGACCGTTTGCGCCTTTTGGCTCACGTATATGATAGTGTCGCTAGCATCCATATGATAAAGAGCCCGGGCTGACATGACTAGTCGTAAACCCAAAGTGGCACAGACTTACAGGGACAGGCATTCATGACCCAGCTTCGAACGTGTCGGTCATCAGCAAGTGGGTCCGGGCTGTAGCACTGGGCTAGCAGGACTCCGGTAAACCGGGCTGTAGCGGGCTAACAGGACTCCGGTACTCAAAGCGTGACATTTCCCCGAAGGGACAGACACAGGAACGAAGAAGGACACATGCCGGCCAGCCTAAGTGTTCCAGAGCAGTAGCAAGCTACCATGGCTCAGCGGTAACACTAGGAGACATTTCCCGGTAAGAGAGGCTACTAAAGATAAACAACTAGATAGTCAGATCCCACACATACCAAGCATTTCAATCATACACACAATATGCTCGATATGTGCAAATACAACGAAGCATCACAACATGACTCTACGACACAAGTACTTTATTTAAGGCTCAGGGAACCATACATAACATACACCAAGGTACGGGTCTCACGACCCAACATACAAGTCATACAGTCATACAAACCAGTAGCGGAAGTAACTTGTCTGGGTACAGACAACTAGTAAAATAAAAGAGGCTTGGAAAGCCTAGCTATACTACGTGGTCCTTCACAAGCTCAGGGTCACCACCTGGGTCTTTAGCCTACTCGTTGATGTCAACGTCTACATAGAACCCATCAGAAGGGGTTGCAGCGTCTTCTGTAAAAATGTAGATTATAGCAACATGAGTACAAAGGTACTCAGCAAGACTTACATCAGATCCTACATACATGCATAGTATCAAGAAGGGTTGGTGGAGTTATTGCAGCAAGCCAGCTTTGACTCTTGGCTAGGCTATCCTACGATACTCCAACTTGAAATGGTTTTGCGCACACGAGTCCACTACTCACCAATTCAATACACTACCGAGGATCCACCTCCGTCTTCCTACAGAAGAGCCATCCTCGGCACTCACACTTATCTTGAGGCTTTTAGTAGTTTCCATTTACTTGTCTATGAACTGTATAGGCAACCAAGTAGTCCTTTACCGCGGACGCGGCTATTCGAATAGATCATGTTAACCCTGCAGGGGTGTACTTCTTCATACACGCTCTCACCACTTACCGTCGTTTACACGACATGTACTCGGCAACCTTCAAGCGGAAGCCCAACGTGGGTGTCGGCCACGACCTACCTAATCACCTAAGCCTCCAGTCCAGGTTTATCGCCTATTCAGGTTCCATCCGCAGGGAGTCCGGCCGAGGTTTCCCATACGGCCCCGAACGATGTGAACAGGGTTCCCAAGATACCTAACGGGTATTCGGTACACCCGGCCACGTACCTACCGCATCACAGCCCACCCCTACGGTCAGCGCTGTCCACGGCCTCCAGTAGGCTACAAACACCAGAAACTACTTGCAACTCCTGGACGGAGAACTAGGGTGAATAAGAAGCCGAGAGGGTCCATTGGTTTCGGGCCCAATGCATGGTAGTAGCTGATTCTTAAATCACACATACAGATCTCAGTGCTTAAGGTCGGCTTCAATGAAACAACCCACCATGTACTCCTACATGGCCTCTCATCGATACCTTTACCAAATCGTGTTCAGCACACCACTCTCATTACTGACATAACATTTCACTCTAGCCCATCACCCAGATGAACCAGACCTGACACGACTCTAAGCATAGCAGGCATAGCAAGGTAGGAACAACACATACATATGGCTCAATCAACTCCTACACATGCTAGTGGGTTTCATCTAGTTACTGTGGCAATGACAGGTCATGCAGAGGAAATGGGTTCAACTACCGTAGCACACAGCAGTTTGAATCGTGTTGTCTTAATGCAGTAAAAGAGAGTAGGAGCGAGAACATGGGATTGTATCGATATGATCAAATGGTTGGTTGCTTGCCTGATGGTTCGATGCACGGATACGGTTCTTCGTTAGGGTAATCACGGTACTCCTCGGGAACAGATCCTGTCGCAAAGGACATCGATACACAAGCATCACCAAACAATGTGCAACAATATGATGCATGCATGAAACATGGCAATATGAGTGTGTTGGGCTAATGCAACTAAAACCAGAAGGGTTTGAACAAATTTGAATCAAAGATTCAAATTCCAAATTCAAATATGGCCTTTTAAAGTGCCTTTTCTTGTTCTGCTTAAAACATCAATTTAACTTGTTTGATCATGCATGAAAATAGTACAGATGGATAGATTGGATTTTTCTGATCATTTTTCATATATAATTTGTCCAATTTGGAGTTACAGAATAAAAGTTATGAATTTTTGAAGTTTAATTCATATTCTGGAATTTCCTGATTTAATTTAAATCCAGAAATTCAATTACTGCGTCAGCCTGACGTCAGTGTGACGTCAGCAGGTCAACGGAACAGGTCTGGGTCAAACCTGACAGTGGGTCCCGCATGTCAGGGTGATTATTTTAATTAAAACTTAATTAAAACTAATCCTGTTTAATTAGCAGGGCTGGGCCCCACCTGTCATTGACTCAGAGGAGTCAACCAGGGCCCACCCGTGGTCAAAGTCAGTGTCGGCTGCCGGCGTTTAGTCGCCGGCGAGCCCGACACGGCGGCGGAAGTGATTTTGGTCGTTTCGGCCACCAAATGGACCGCGGAGGCCACCGGAGTGGAGCTGAGGACAACCCGCAGCTCTTGGCGGAGCCCGTTGGGGTCGGGGTGGCCGGAGTCGACGGCGGCGAGCTCGGCTGCGGCCGCCGGGGTTCGGTCGTGCACGGGAACGGTGCTGGAGCTCGAAGTCGAGCAAAGCGAGGCGCTAGGGATGCTCTACGGGGTTCTGTGAACTCGTTGGACTCGCCGGGGTGACCAAATGGTCACCGGAGCTGCGTCGACGGCGAGCTCGGCGACGGCGGAGGTTCGGCCGTGGTGGGGAGGAAGCTACGGTGAGGGAACGAGGGGAAGGAGAGGGGGAAACGGTGGCGTAGCTCACCGCGGTTGCAGTGGGCGTCGAAGCGGGCTCGGGGACGCGCTGGAGACGGCGAATTCGACAGCGGCGGTGGTCGGAGCCCGAAGAGGGAAACGGTGACGTGGCGGCGATGCAGGGCTTCCGGGGAGCTGTGGAGCGGTGGGGAGGAAGAGGGAGTCGAGGCGGAGCTCCTGAGCTAGTCGGGGGAGCGAGGGGTGGTCGGAGACGGTGGCTAAGGCGAACGGCGGCGACGGTGGTGTTCGGCCGGGCGAGAGAGAGAGCGAGGGAGAGCCGGGGGAGAGTGAGAGAGAGCAGGGAGGAGGCGTGGCGTCGTCCAGGGACACCGAGGCGAGGAGGGGAGGGCAGGCAGGAAGGGAGAGAGGTGGCGTGGCACGGTGGCCGTGCGCGCGCGCCGGCCACACGCCTGGCCGACTGGCGCCAGGAGGACGACGGTGGTGGTGGGCTGGGCTGGCTAGCTGGGCCGGCCAGCTGGCTGGGCCGCACAGGTAAGTTTTTCCCTTTTAGTTTTTCTGTTTCTGTTTTTATTTAATATATCTGCAACTTTGTTGAATTAAATAAAATACCTAGGCAACTCCAAAAATCACCAAACTATTTCTGGCCCATAGTTGGATTATTTCCAACATGAAACATTTTAGTTTGGAGATATTTGAGCATTTAAATATTTTATATTATTTTAAATGCCCAAATTCAAATATTTATGATTTAAATCAAAAACCTTAGGATGGCCTAGGAAAATCTGCACCACTTTTGGCAGAGGTTCTGAACCAAGGCAAAAATGATGGGCATTTTAGAAGGGCATTTCAGGTTCATTGAAAAATTATTTTAGTAACCCTAGTTGGTTTCAGAGGGGACTGGGGGTTCTGTCATCCCCATTTCAAGTTTCTGATGAAAGAGTAAACATGATGCAACACTCTAATGCATGACTAGCTAGGGTGTGACAACTCACCCCCACTCAAAAGAATCTCGTCCCGAGATTTGGGTTCCTCCGAGAAGAAGGCGGGATATTCAAGTCGAAGACGATCCTCCCTTTCCCAAGTTGCTTCATCCTCAGAATGGTGCGACCATTGAACCTTGAGAAACTTGATATTATGACGTCGCGTGGTACGTTCGGCTTGATCGAGGATACGAATGGGGTACTCTCGATATGTAAGATCATCTTGGAGATCAAGCGTTTCGTGGTCCACTTCACGGATAGGATCCGAGAAGCAACGCCTGAGTTGAGAAACGTGGAAGACATCGTGAACTCTGGAGAGGTGCGGAGGTAGTTCCAACTGGTAGGCAACTTCTCCTCGTTTGGCGAGAATGCGAAAGGGTCCAATGTAACGAGGAGCCAATTTGCCTTTGATACCGAAGCGATGGGTTCCCTTCAGAGGGGTGACCCGAAGATAAGCCTTCTCGTCAACCTCGAAAGTCATAGCCTTATGTTTTCGGTCATATTGACTCTTTTGACGGGATTGGGCTGTTTTCAACTTTTCACGAACGATACGAACTTGTTCTTCTGCTTCCTGAATCATATCCGGGCCAAAGAATTGTCTTTCCCCGGTCTCTGACCAGTTAAGGGGTGTTCGACATCGTCGTCCATAGAGAACTTCAAAAGGGGCTTTACCCAAGCTAGATTGATAGCTGTTGTTGTAAGCGAATTCGGCAAATGGAAGGCACTTCTCCCAGTCCATTCCGAAAGAGATAACGGAGGCTCGAAGCATGTCTTCTAGAATCTGATTGACGCGTTCCACTTGACCACTTGACTGAGGGTGGAAAGCGGTGCTAAAGGAGAGACGAGTCCCCATAGCATTTTGGAAACTTTCCCAAAATCGAGAGGTGAAAAGACTTCCTCGATCCGAATTGACTTCCAAAGGAACACCATGGAGGGACACTATTCGGGAGATGTATAAGTCTGCCAGCTGGCTAGCGGTTATACTCTCACGAACAGGTAAGAAATGAGCTACTTTGGAAAGACGATCGACCACGACGAAAATAGCATTATTCCCTCTTTTGGTCCTGGGAAAGCCGGTAATGAAATCCATACCAATTTTATCCCATTTCCATTCAGGAATAGCTAAGGGTTGAAGGGTGCCAGCAGGCCGTTGATGCTCTGCTTTTACACGACGACAGACGTCGCAATTTGCAATATACTGAGCAATTTCTCTCTTCATCCTAGTCCACCAGAACCTCTGGCGTAGATCCTGATACATCTTGGTACTACCGGGATGAATAGTGAGAGGAGATTCATGAGCTTCCTTAAGGATTAATCGCCTTAGGTTGCGCACTTTGGGAACTACTAGTCGATCCCCGAAGTATACGACTCCTTGATCATTAATGTAGAAACAATCCACAATTCCTTTCTGAATGTTCCTCTTGATGCGGGAGATTCCCGGATCTACCTTCTGTGCTTTGATAATTTGATCCGTAAGGGTAGGTTTTGCTATCAAGGTGGAAAGAAAACCTTGAGGAACAATGTGAAGGTTAAGCTTCCGAAATTCCTCATGGAGAAGCGGTTGACTTTGTTGTAACATCAGGTTGCTACAATAAGATTTACGACTTAGCGCATCAGCCATGACGTTGGCTTTCCCTGGGGTATAGGTTATTCCTAAGTCGAAGTCAGTGATCAATTCAACCCAACGTCTCTGCCTGAGATTCAAATCCGGTTGGGTGAAAATATACTTCAGACTTTGGTGATCAGTGAATATTTCGCAACGATTACCGAGGAGGTAATGTCGCCAAGTCTTAAGTGCATAGACTACGGCTGCAAGCTCTAGATCATGAGTAGGATAATTCTCCTCATGTGGGTGCAATTGCCGTGAAGCGTAAGCAATTACATGTCGATCTTGCATGAGAATGCAACCTAGTCCTTGTCGCGAGGCGTCGCAGTAGATAACGAAGTCCTTGGAGAAGTCTGGCGGTACCAGCACGGGAGCAGAGGTCAGGCGTCTTTTCAGTTCCTGAAAGCTGTGCTCACATTGTGGAGTCCATTCGAACTTCTTATCTTTCTTGAGGAGTTCGGTTAGAGGTTTGGCAACCTTGGAGAAGTTCTCGACAAAGCGACGACAATAGCTCGCTAAGCCTAGAAAACTCCGAACTTGCTTGACTGATTCGGGTGGAGTCCAGTTAAGGACGGCTTGAACTCGCTCAGGGTTAACAGCAATACCTTTACCAGATATTACATGACCCAGATAGGTCACTTCTGACAACCAGAATTCACATTTAGAGAATTTGGCATAAAGGCGATGCTCTCGAAGTTTCTTCAACACTAGCCTTAGATGTTCGGCATGTTCTTCCTCGTTCTTGGAGTAGATGAGTATATCATCGAGATAAACTACGACAAATTTATCCAAATACTCCATGAAGATTGAGTTCATTAACCGAGAAAAAGTGGCTGGAGCGTTGGTTAAACCGAAGGACATGACGGTGTACTCGTATTGGCCATAACGAGTAACAAAGGCCGTTTTAGGAATGTCCCCGTTTCTGATTTTGATTTGATGGTAGCCCAACCTCAAATCCATCTTGGAGAAGACTGAGGATCCAGCGAGCTGATCATACAGGTCGTTGATCCTGGGAAGCGGGTATTTGTTCTTGATTGTGACCAAGTTGACAGGTCGGTAATCTACAACCATCCGGTCCGTACCATCCTTCTTCTTGACGAATAGGACGGGGCAAGCCCACGGAGATGAACTAGGTCGGATGAAACCCTTTTTCAAGGACTCATCGAGTTGTTTCTTAAGCTCGGCTAGTTCTAGTGGTGCCATCTTATAAGGTCTTCTAGCAATCGGAACGGTTCCTGGAATGAGGTCTATTACGAACTCAACATCCCTGTCAGGTGGAACACCTGGCAATTCCTCTGGGAAGACATCCGGGAAGTCACGGACTACCGGAACGTCCTCAAGGTCTGGCAAAGGGCTGGCGTTAAGAGAATATAATTGTCGCTTGGCTATTCGGGTCAAGACATTGACTATCTTCCCCGAAGGATGGGTGAGTTGAACAGTCCTAGAGAAGCAATCAATTTGGGCATGATGAGCTGACATCCAGTCCATACCCAGAATGATATTAATATCTGAAGATTTAAGGGCTATCAAAGACGCAAGGAAAACAAGTCTGTCGACTTGGATCTCATTTCCATAACTTACCCTAGAGGTCTGCCATCTAGACCCAGGGGTAGAGATTTCCATAGTGGACGGCAAGTCACAGAATGCAACGTTATGCAAACGAGCATAATTTTCAGATATAAAGGAATGAGAGGCTCCTGTATCGAAAAGAACAGATGCCGGGTGGCAATTAACAAGAAGCATACCGAGAACAACGTTGGGATCCTCTTGAGCTTCTTCGGCAGAGACACAGTTGACATGGCCACGTGAAGCGGTGACCGGCTTAGCATGAAACACTTTCCCTGTCGGCTTGCCACGGCCAACAGCTTTAGCAGATTGATTGGGGTTGGTCTGGGGACACTCACGCATATAGTGACCAGATTCCCCACACTTGAAACAAGTCACGGAACTGGTACGTGGAGGAGCATTATTGGTTGGACCCCCATAGGGCTTGGGTGGAGCAGACTGTTGAACGGGGCGAGGCGCCTGGAAAGATGGCCTCGGTGTGAACCTGGGTGGCAGGGCGGTGTTGGGTACCCACACGCGGCGCTTCTGAGGACCAGCACCGGACGAGGAACCCATGTCACGTCCATGCTTGCGTGTTGCGTCATAGTCAGTCTGACCAGTTTCAGCACTGATGGCTTTGTTGACAAGTTTCGAAAAAGATGTGCACTCATGCAGACGGAGGTCGCGGCGAAGCTCAGGACTAAGGCCCTTACGGAACCTTGCTTGCTTCTTGGCGTCAATAGAAACTTCCTCAGTTGCATATCGGGCGAGATTACCAAACTCCCTGCTATAGGCATCCACAGAAAGTCGGCCTTGGGTGAAACTGCAAAATTCTTCACGTTTACGGTCCATGAGACCCTCCGGAATGTGATGTTCACGGAAAGCCTCGCTGAATTCAGCCCAAGTTGTGACATGGCCCGCTGGGCGCATAGCTCCATAATTCTCCCACCATAGACTGGCGGGGCCTTCAAGATGATATGCAGCAAAGGTGACCTTGTCAGCCTCCGCTACCAGCGCAGAACGCAGTTTGTGAGAGATACTGCGAAGCCAGTCATCAGCGTCGAGAGGCTCGACGGAGTGGTGGAACATGGGTGGATGCAATTTGATAAAATCACTGAGTGACACCACGTTAGCCCTCTGATGGTGTGCTGTATTCTGTTCAATATGCTCCAACAAACGGTTTGTCTCCCGCTTGTTTCTCTCAGCTTCCATCATCACCTCGGCTAGTGAAGGAGGATGAGGCAGATTTTCATTCCTGGCTTCACTGCCTTCGGCCTGCTCTTGGGAAGCAGGGTTAGCGCGCGTGTTGACCATCCTAGGTAAACAAGACAATGATTTAGTCAGGATGGTAAAATTCCGACATAGGATATAGAATGTAAGGAATAACTCAAAATGCAAGATGATCATCCGTATGACATGGTAGATACAGAAACTGCTTCTTTTATTCCATCGTCATACACACCATACAGGGTTTAGTACAAGACCAAACAAGTACTATTACGGTGAAAAGAGGATTACATCTCATCGGAGGCATTCCAAGCTCCTATACATTATTTTTCTACATCTCCGGAAAGAGTACAAACTAGGTCATATCCCACGAGTCACGCAGGACGATAGACGACACAGCTAGTGCGAACTAGTGATACTACTACTAACTCAGACCGATCCGTAGTAGTCCTCATAGAAGTCACCTCCATAGCCTGGAAGTTCAACATGATCATTCGGAAACAGACGGTCTCGCGGAGCTTGTGGACCATAGGGGCTAGGATGAGGCCTTGGACCAACAAACGGTGGCCTGCGGGGACCGCGAGGTGGGGTGATGCCTCCTACATCACGCCAAACCATCACGTCCGGCAGAGCAGATCTCACAGGATAGAGATCGCGCATATCTGAATATCCAGCTTGCACCGCCGGTGCGAACCGAGTCAAAGTGGCCCAGTGGTCAGCACGGGTATTGAGGAGCTCTAACCTTAAGGCCCGATTTTCACGGTCCTTATCCTCGAGCATCTCAGCAGTGCTGCGAGTCCGTGAATCCTCCTGAGTGGAGTCAGCATAGATAGCCTGGAGTTACCCTTGTGCTCCCGGAAGTGATCCTGGCATATACCGGAAGTCAGAGTCCCGAAATAAACCAGATCTGACTCGCATAATGGTCATCATAGAGTAGGCGGCATCCTGCACAGCCATCTCGATAGTAACCCCGAGTCCATAGGAGCAGTGAAGAGGCTTAGTGGATCCAGGATAAGATGGAAATATCCTGACAGTGCAGAGATACTGGCTTTGATTAAAATCTCGGAATTGCTCTTCGACCGTGTACTCAGGATACCAGCGGTATCCAGCCTCAGTCATTACCCTGACCAACTTAGCAGTATGGCCGGGTACATCTAGGCATCGAGTCAGGCGAACCACTTGATTGAGGTCGCGAGTGGCCATCTGAAAGCACAATTATAATGCAAAGGCATTAGAATTTCTAGCAAAATTTCGGCAGCATAACAGCTGTAAATGCTCAAAAAGGATTTTGAGACATTTGACAAAGGATTTCGTACACACTCAACATCATCATATCAAGTTCTAAAACCATTCCAACAACATAATGTGGTAGTAGAACTGAACTAGGCTGATAACCATCCAACTTATAAGGTACTACGGAGTAGTAACACGTGATCCTGATAGAAAGAATAGATCCTAATTCCTTATCCCCCGGTGGAAGAATGGACTGACTCAGATCGGAAAGTCATAAGGTATAAGGAGTAAAAAGAGCCTTACGTTCCAACCCACAAACAATTCCCCTACATATAACTAAGAATTTCTAGACTCAACATCGACCAGTTTGGCTTGGAGAACCTACAGGCAGTCCGGCTCTGATGCCAACGCTGTCAGGACCCCGACTCGATGTCACATCGATCTAGCTGGTAACACCTCATATCACTTTGCGGCCTCACGCACGGTATCCCCACGGGTGTCGTCTTACCTTTTCCCGGGACCGTTTGCGCCTTTTGGCTCACGTATA
Source organism: Triticum aestivum (assembly GCF_018294505.1). Lineage (NCBI taxonomy): Eukaryota > Viridiplantae > Streptophyta > Magnoliopsida > Poales > Poaceae > Triticum > Triticum aestivum. The sequence continues at coordinate 559,276,700 of NC_057795.1, read as the reverse complement.
TGATAGTGTCGCTAGCATCCATATGATAAAGAGCCCGGGCTGACATGACTAGTCGTAAACCCAAAGTGGCACAGACTTACAGGGACAGGCATTCATGACCCAGCTTCGAACGTGTCGGTCATCAGCAAGTGGGTCCGGGCTGTAGCACTGGGCTAGCAGGACTCTGGTAAACCGGGCTGTAGCGGGCTAACAGGACTCCGGTACTCAAAGCGTGACATTTCCCCGAAGGGACAGACACAGGAACGAAGAAGGACACATGCCGGCCAGCCTAAGTGTTCCAGAGCAGTAGCAAGCTACCATGGCTCAGCGGTAACACTAGGAGACATTTCCCGGTAAGAGAGGCTACTAAAGATAAACAACTAGATAGTCAGATCCCACACATACCAAGCATTTCAATCATACACACAATATGCTCGATATGTGCAAATACAACGAAGCATCACAACATGACTCTATGACACAAGTACTTTATTTAAGGCTCAGGGAGCCATACATAACATTCACAAAGGTACGGGTCTCACGACCCAACATACAAGTCATACAATCATACAAGCCAGCAGCGGAAGTACATTGTCTGGGTACAGACAACTAGTAAAATAAAAGAGGCTTGGAAGCCTAACTATACTACGTGGTCCATCACAAGCTCAGGGTCACCACCTGGGTCTTTAGCCTACTCGTTGATGTCAACGTCTACATAGAACCCATCAGAAGGGGTTGCAGCGTCTTCTGTACAAATGTAGATTATAGCAACATGAGTACAAAGGTACTCAGCAAGACTTACATCAGATCCTACATACATGCATAGTATCAAGAAGGGTTGGTGGAGTTATTGCAGCAAGCTAGCTTTGACTCTTGGCTAGACTATCCTACGATACACCAACTTGAAATGTTTTGCGCACACGAGTCCACTACTCACCACTTCAATACACTACCGAGGATCCACCTCCGTCTTCCTACGGAAGAGCCATCCTCGGCACTCACACTTATCTTGAGGCTTTTAGTAGTTTCCATTTACTTGTCTATGAACTGTATAGGCAACCAAGTAGTCCTTTACCGCGGACGCGGCTATTCGAATAGATCATGATAACCCTGCAGGGGTGTACTTCTTCATACATGTTTCCACCACTTAGCATCTGCACACGACATGTGCTCGGCAGACTTCAAGCGAAAGCCGACGTGGGTGTAGACCACGACCTACCTAAACACTTAAGCCTCTAGTCCAGGTTTATCGCCTATCCAGGTTCCATCCGCAGGGAGTCCGGCCGAGGTTTCCCATACGGCCCCGAACGATGTGAACAGGGTTCCCGAGATACCTAACGGGTATTCGGTACACCGTGCCACGTACCTACTGCATCACAGCCCACCCCTACGGTCAGCGCTGTCCACGGCCTCCAGTAGGCTACAAACACCAGAAACTACTTGCAACTCCTGGACGGAGAACTAGGGTGAATAAGAAGCCGAGAGGGTCCATTGGTTTCGGGCCCAATGCATGGTAGTAGCTGATTCTTAAATCACACATACAGATCTCAGTGCTTAAGGTCGGCTTCAATGAAACAACCCACCATGTACTCCTACATGGCCTCTCATCGATACCTTTACCAAATCGTGTTCACCACACCACTCTCATTACTGACATAACATTTCACTCTAGCCCATCACCCAGATGAACCAGACCTGACACGACTCTAAGCATAGCAGGCATAGCAAGGTAGGAACAACACATACATATGGCTCAATCAACTCCTACACATGCTAGTGGGTTTCATCTAGTTACTGTGGCAATGACAGGTCATGCAGAGGAAATGGGTTCAACTACCGTAGCACACAGCAGTTTCAATCGCGTTGTCTTAATGCAGTAAAAGAGAGCAGGAGCGAGAACATGGGATTGTATCGATATGATCAAATGGTTGGTTGCTTGCCTGATGGTTCGATGCACGGATACGGTTCTTCGTTAGGGTAATCACGGTACTCCTCGGGAACAGATCCTGTCGCAAAGGACATCGATACACAAGCATCACCAAACAATGTGCAACAATATGATGCATGCATGAAACATGGCAATATGAGTGTGTTGGGCTAATGCAACTAAAACCAGAAGGGTTTGAACAAATTTGAATCAAAGATTCAAATTCCAAATTCAAATATGGCCTTTTAAAGTGCCTTTTCTTGTTCTGCTTAAAACATCAATTTAACTTGTTTGATCATGCATGAAAATAGTACAGATGGATAGATTGGATTTTTCTGATCATTTTTCATATATAATTTGTCCAATTTGGAGTTACAGAATAAAAGTTATGAATTTTTGAAGTTTAATTCATATTCTGGAATTTCCTGATTTAATTTAAATCCAGAAATTCAATTACTGCGTCAGCCTGACGTCAGTGTGACGTCAGCAGGTCAACGGAACAGGTCTGGGTCAAACCTGACAATGGGTCCCGCATGTCAGGGTGATTATTTTAATTAAAACTTAATTAAAACTAATCATGTTTAATTAACAGGGCTGGGCCCCACCTGTCATTGACTCAGAGGAGTCAACCAGGGCCCACCCGTGGTCAAAGTCAGTGTCGGCTGCCGGCGTTTAGTCGCCGGCGAGCCCGACGCGGCGGCGGAAGTGATTTTGGTCGTTTCGGCCACCAAATGGACCGCGGAGGCCACCGGAGTGGAGCTGAGGACAACCCGCAGCTCTTGGCGGAGCCCGTTGGGGTCGGGGTGGCCGGAGTCGACGGCGGCGAGCTCGGCTGCGGCCGCCGGGGTTCGGTCGTGCACGGGAACGGTGCTGGAGCTCGAAGTCGAGCAAAGTGAGGCGCTAGGGATGCTCTACGGGGTTCTGTGAACTCGTTGGACTCGCCGGGGTGACCAAATGGTCACCGGAGCTGCGTCGACGGCGAGCTCGGCGACGGCGGAGGTTCGGCCGTGGTGGGGAGGAAGCTACGGTGAGGGAACGAGGGGAAGGAGAGGGGGAAACGGTGGCGTAGCTCACCGCGGTTGCAGTGGGCGTCGAAGCGGGCTCGGGGACGCGCTGGAGACGGCGAATTCGACGGCGGCGGTGGTCGGAGCCCGAAGAGGGAAACGGCAACGTGGCGGCGATGCAGGGCTTCCGGGGAGCTGTGGAGCGGTGGGGAGGAAGAGGGAGTCGAGGCGGAGCTCCTGAGCTAGTCGGGGGAGCGAGGGGTGGTCGGAGACGGTGGCTAAGGCGAACGGCGGCGACGGTGGTGTTTTGCCGGGCGAGAGAGAGAGCGAGGGAGAGCCGGGGGAGAGTGAGAGAGAGCAGGGAGGAGGCGTGGCGTCGTCCAGGGACACCGAGGCGAGGAGGGGAGGGCAGGCAGGCAGGGAGAGAGGTGGCGTGGCGCGGTGGCCGTGCGCGCGCGCCGGCCACACGCCTGGCCGACTGGCGCCAGGAGGACGACGGCAGTGGTGGGCTGGGCTGGCTAGCTGGGCCGGCCAGCTGGCTGGGCCGCACAGGTAAGTTTTTCCCTTTTAGTTTTTCTGTTTCTGTTTTTATTTAATATATCTGCAACTTTGTTGAATTAAATAAAATACCTAGGCAACTCCAAAAATCACCAAACTATTTCTGGCCCATAGTTGGATTATTTCCAACATGAAACATTTTAGTTTGGAGATATTTGAGCATTTAAATATTTTATATTATTTTAAATGCCCAAATTCAAATATTTATGATTTAAATCAAAAACCTTAGGATGGCCTAGGAAAATGTGCACCACTTTTGGCAGAGGTTCTGAACCAAGGCAAAAATGATGGGCATTTTAGAAGGGCATTTCAGGTTCATTGAAAAATTATTTTAGTAACCCTAGTTGGTTTCAGAGGGGACTGGGGGTTCTGTCATCCCCATTTCAAGTTTCTGATGAAAGAGTAAACATGATGCAACACTCTAATGCATGACTAGCTAGGGTGTGACAACATGGGTTTTCGTATAACACTTCTCGGTCCAACCTATATGTGGCACAGGATGGAACCGACCCATGAATCTTCATGTTGATCCACCACAACTAGAAATGATGTGCCCACCTCACCACACACGCAATCGGCCACTAAGAAAATAAGCATACACAATAGTACAATGGTATCTAGCTCACGATACATCTCCATGTTTTCTTGATGACACCGATGGACTTTGCATTTGATGCGTGCTCCATATTTTGTTGACGACACTTACAGTCATTGTATTTGAAGCGAAAGCACGATATGATCACTAGACTTCAGAATAAGCTCATCATGGTCACCACATACATTTTGTCATGCTAACCAACATGTGGTTGGATGGTTAGGAGGACAGTGGTTTCTCGAGCCCACCAAGGTTAAAGTCCCGGTGCTCGCATTTATCTTGTGTTAATTTTAGTATTTTCCGGCGATGTACGTTCAGTGGGAGGAGACGTTCCACTCGACTACGAGGCACCTATGGTGACTTCTTAAAATCTCAAGATCATATATGATGGCCCACTCTCTCGAAGGTGCTCATAGGGGTAGGGTTCGCGTGTGTGCGCTTATAGCAGTGAGTGCTTGCGCGTATATATGAGCCCTTGCGTCTGTACCGTGCTAAACAAATACATGTCATGATTATATGGTCACTGGCTCACCCGTACAACTCTGTATTTTGTTGATGACACAATCAATTGACCAGTCAAAACGTTTCATGCGGCGCAACTAGTGTTGAACCATCGGGGCGCGTAACCGTGGGGCCCACCTGTCAGCCCATATATGAAAGAAAGAAATGGCAGTTTGAGTCTATATTGTGTTAATAAAATAGGAGTACATTTTAGGGTGATCATACGGTCACTGGCACACCATACAGCTCCGTAATTTGTTGATAACACGATCAATTGACTAGTCAAACGGTCCACATTCAGTAGCGCACATTACCATAGGGCCCACCCGTCAGCGCATATATGAAGGACAGAAATGGCAATAAATTAGTGGTCGGTGGGTATTCGAAGTCGTGAAACCTCTGGTTGGCAGTCACAGGTGGTTGGGGGCGTTCATTGGGTGGTGGGGATCGCCGGAGAAAAAGCTCGGCGCGGGAGGGGGTGCCAGAGGGATGGCCGGTGCAGCGGCGGACCGGCAGTGCGGAGTGGTTTCGGAGAGGGCGGCCCGGCCACGGGCGGCGGGGGCTGGCGGTTCGGCCGGTGCTGGATCGCGGCTCAGGGGGGTAGAGTTTGACGATAAACTTGAGGCCCTTGATTTTGTATCCAACGGCTGGAAAATCTAATGACCAGAGATGAAAAAGTCTGTCGACTGACGTGTAGCCTCACCCTGCACGTACACATGCACGCACGCAAGACACGCACGCATGTAGGGGTGCAACACTGACACGTACACATAACGTACACACACACGCATGCTGGCGTGCAACACTGACACGTACACATGCACTCACGAACACACGCACGTACGCACCCATGCATGCAACACTGAAATGTACCTTTGGACGCATGCAACACTCGCACGCCTGCATGCACACAGCACACGACGCAAGACACACGCTCAACCTATACATGCATGCACCCTTTGTTAAGGACATGGATTGTTACGGGTATTAATCAATCTTATCTATGATAAGCAGAACATTGATGTTTGCAGCGGTCTTTATGAATCACAACGTATCGAACGGGCTATCAACATAGTAGGCTTATCTACATGAAAAAGATGACGTTACACTCAATGAACAATCATCGGTGTATGAAATGCCCGCTTCTGACCGCCCTGGCCCACCAAAGGTTCCTCTCCTGTTCGCTACCTGCGTTGGGTCACTAACATGCAGGCCATGCACCCAAAGAGCCCACACGTGAGTGGAAGAATGGTGCGGTGTCCTTGGTCCGAGTCGAGGGCGCCACTCGTGGCACGCCAGGCTGAACACGCCTCCGTGCCGCATTCAAACACCGCCATGAAACCCGCCCGTGTGGAAGCCGAGAAACCAACTCTGGATACACGTCCGTTCATGACCGGGCCGGTGTTAAACACAACGCCGGCCGAGCTCCTCCCGTACGCCGTCTATTTAATCTCCTATCTAAACAAGGCCAAATGCCGACCAAGAATCGCACACCTCCGCCGCTCCCCTATCTCCTCCACCATTTTGTCCACTCTTACAATGGCTTACGAAGAGTAGTTATTCCGCATCCAAGCCGGCTGGGTAGCCCGCCGGATACGAGCTATGCAGCTTGCTGATCCACCTCCCTCCCCTCGCCCGACGGAGCCAGTTGCCGCCCCAGCCGGCGCGCGATTCAGCAACTCGCCGCTCCAGGCCAGCTCGACGAGCAGCAGCACACGGGCGTCGTTGCTGCCATCCACGGCGCCGCCTCGTATCGCGTCTCCCGTTTATGTGGCCGAGACTCCCATGCCGGTGGCCGCGCCATGCAAGCAGCGACAGAAGCCGGGTGCGCGGAGAGCGAGGAGTCGGTGGCCAGCGCCTCCGCGTCCGCCACCATCATCGAGGAGAAGTAGAACACGGGAGGCACCCGCCGCTTGGGTCCCATGAAGGCCATCGCGGAGGCGGCGCCGGTGTACATAGAATGTGTCTTGCCGGATCCTTTTGTTGCGAGGACCTTTGTCGACCCCACATGGGCTCCACGGAAGAGGGAAATGTTAGGATGAACTCGAGCCGGTGCCGGCCATGGTGAAGTAGTGGCCGGTGATGAACTCAAACCAGTGCCGGCCACCATCATCTTCAGCACCAGCCGCTGATATCAGTTGGGCAGTTGGGAAGCGAGCCGTCCTTTGCATTAAAGCATATACCTCTGGGGCTCCCGGCAGTCTGGTGATCATGCTGCCAGACATGAGGAGCAGAAATGGATCGACGGGCGACCATTTAGGCCAGGTATTATATACCTATGTTGTCCTGAACTAGCACCGCGTAGTTCATTTGAATGTAATGAAATCGGTCATGTTTGTATGAAAATCCGGTATTTTATATGATTTCCATCGTTGTTTATATGAAATATCAGTTTGATGGCGTAATTTGCATGTCGTTGGTCGGTCTGCGGGCGGCTCGGGTAGCGTTGTGGGACAAAAAAACACAGCTCGTGCGAGCTTGTCTCCAACGTGCATGCTGGAGGATGCATGACAGCATGAGCACCCGAGCCATTCCTCGTTCATCGGTGCCAAAGCCACCGATGGACAAACGGGTCGCCAATATTTTGGCTACCCCGGGCAAGATCCAAACAGCCCCACCCAACACATTCTAATCCCTCGTTCACCGTGGAATTTTGCCATGTGTTGTTTTCATGGACTAGCAAGATGCCCGTGCATTGCATGGAACATCAAGATACATTTTTTTACAAACTCCTGCATGCATGCAAGGGATAATTAATGTCCTCCTTTGCTAGTACCACAAGGCAAACACCATTCATATTGCATGTTAGTGGCCTTGTATATCTGCAAATTGTAATTTTGATAGTGGCCCCTTGTACTCCCTCTGTCCAGGTGCATAGGACGTATTAGAGGTTGCAGTGCAATTTAGGTGCAAGGAGATAGGCCAGCGATTTATTTGAAAAGAATGGAACGAGCCTATCATTGTTTCTCAAAAGAGCAACCAAGAAAGGCCTTTAATCCATGATTATAGTTGAGACAGTTCACATGACCCCGTTTAAGGTTTCACACCCAATCCCCGCTACCCTCGTTGGCATGCACGGGTTACACCCATGGCCAAGTCAACCTTTAAGCATGCAACTCTATGGATGGATGAATGATGCTTGCGTGGGAAGTGGAGAGAAGAGATTAACGGAGCTGCATGGGAGCCAAACCGAGGCACATTTAATTAGATCACGCCTTATACATTTGGAAATTCTAATTTCTCTTAGATGTCCTATGCACCTGGACGGAGGGAGTATATAAAAATGGAGGGATAAAAATGAGAGATAAGGTGAGGAGGAGTGGGGCATGGTGGTGACTGGTGGTCGGACTGGGCGGAGGCGTGGGGATGGACGGCGCATTATGTCTAGGTTTGTCTCTCTCTAACACACACCCACGTAGGTTGGGGACGTGCACGAAGAGAAGAGGTGCACGCACGGCGCACGTACTCCCATCTCTTTCCCAACCACACCCATGCGGGTACACGGTGGAGCTCATTTCTGTACGAAAAAGGCAGCCCACGTGATAATTTGACACGTGTACTAGTTGTCCACTTGGTGGTGGGAGGATCGTCTACCACGGGTGAACAAACAAATTGCGACTTGACATGTTATGTTAAAAAAGAGGCAAACCATGTGGGGCCTACCTTAGAGGCAAGGCTCTATACACTGGAGTACTTTTGATGTGTCCCGTCAACTCGCAGAACGAGGAGAAGCTTGCTTAGTACGCCGTCTCCCCCGCCCACGGGCGCGGTGGCTCGCAGGATGAGGTGAAGCTTGCTTAGGCTGCTCATAGTGGGAGTAACATAGGTAGTAACATGATTTCCACATAGGGAAGAAATATGATGTGGCAAGTAATTAATGAGGAGATATGCAAATGGAGTAACATAATATGTTACCATCACATAGCGGTGCCCAATGTAAAATGAGTCTACAAAGTAATAAATGAAGCCATTTATGTTACCACATCTATGACACTACCCACTATGAAGGTACTAACATAGACTAGTAACATATGCATGTTACTAGTCTAAGTTACTCCCTACTATGACTAGCCTTACGATTAGTTGTAGTAGTACTCCTACTACTGTACGCCTTACGCCCGCTCCCTCGCCCACGAGCACGGTAGCTCGCAGTACGAGTAGAAAATTTTACTACTCCCTCCGTTTACTCCTCGTCCCTACTACGTACCTTGGTTAGTACTCCCTCCATTTACTTATACAAGGCCACTATAAAAAAATACATTTTGCATCTATACAAGGCCACAAATAGTAATCGAGACAAAAGTTACTACTCGCTCCTTTCCAGTTTATGGCTCAATTTCAAAATCTCTCCAACCAAGGTAGACGGTGAGTGGTCGAATTAATTTTGTAGTTTGCACAAGTAATTAGTACACTCATTTTTCTCAAGAAGTTATGTTTACCGAGGCATTAATTAGAACGAATGCATGAATGACCACTAAATTTCCATGAACTTGTACATGCATTGGTTAGTTTCCTCTTGACACTGCTTGCGTCGGGTGATCTAACGCACCTCGAAATCCAGCATGTAATGGTACTACTACTAGTATAGTAGAATTGAGACTTATCAAACGGAAAAATGAATGTTTTTTAGATGAGCCCTATAAACCCTAGTGTGTATGTACTCCGTAAAAACAGATTTTTCCAAAACTAAGTCGCTCCCTTTCATGAATTCTATAGTATACTCCTCCGTCGGTGCTTCCTTTCATGAATTATGCACTTCTTGTCACCGACATGTGGGACATATAGCAACCGGGTCGACGTGTCAAGCACCAAATAACAGTGCAGAATAGCAGGGGGGCGCACCCAACTCATACCGCCCAGTAGTAGTAAAGAGCAATGAGACGTCAAATCACAATGCCGCACCTTCCAAGACGGACGAAGCAACCATATTATTTCACACTTCGGTTCGCCATCATCTCAAACCACGTAGTATTGCTTCTGCCTCAAGAGGGACACGCGCATCGCCTTGGTACATCATGACACGTGGGACCGCATGACAGGCCATGCTCCCCTGCCGATCGCTCGGTAAAATCACCTCATTTTTACTATACTTCCTCCGTATCGGTTTACTACATGGCATGCACGTCATTCTAGGTTGAGAATTTAACTGGCTATATATGTGATGAACAGTACTCTAGCCTTTTAAAAAATGTATACTTTTGTACAGTAGTACTATCGATGGATTGCGCCATGGAGCAAAAATTGAAATTAAAAAAAAGGTGGTGCATATAGAGAGCGCTCGTCGCCAAATTATGCATATAGTACTATTAAAAGAGCTAATACGTGCTTGATTGGGGTGCTAGATTCTATTAAAGAAATACTAGTAGTATGTACATACTGAAGAGTAAAGTAACGAGAAGAAACATAACATAGTTCTGCTGGGGGCTCAGTGCAACACACCCCTCAAATTAAACTAAGCACACCTAAAATTAAACTATGCAACTAATCCGGTAGACATTGCATTAGAAGTTTAGAACCACCATGAGCAACGACACTGCCACCTTACTCGGAGTCCTCGTCCACGTCCTCGACTTCGTCCTTGTCCCTCTTCCTCTTGGCCGATACTTCTTTGCTTGAACTGCACACTTGGTTGTTGCTCTTCATCCAAACCTTGTAGATATTTAAACAAAGGTAGCCACCCATTGCAGCGTAGTGGATGTGGTCTATATCTAGTACATTCTGCTGCCATGCATGACGATGAAACATGTAATGAGGTTTCTCCAGTTTACGGTATGAAGGATGAACCATGGCTCCTGCCAGGGTCAGCATTGAAGGCTGACAAGAGGGCACAGCCGATTCTTCTGGAGGTCGAAGGGGTTGCCTACAACGAGGCCGATCCGGCCCAGGACTTCTTTGTCGTTCTTAAAGTCTACAGTAACGAATTTCACTATTTTTTCCTTAAGGAAGTTCTTAAAATCCTGGCACTCAACGTTGGCATGGCATATGTGGTAGACCAAGCAAACGTTATGTACGCAAACCTGGATCATGGCGGGCTTCTTCCTTTCTTCGTCCTTTAGATCCTTCTCTCGTCCCAGGACTATGGTGTACTCAACATCTAGCCCAGCGACCCACTGATCATCTGAGTTTTCGAACATGCGTCTGAAGCGAGAAAGGCATCCTTTCACCGTCGCAGAAGAACGGGTGTAGATGACGTCGAACTCATCGTCGGTGATGGTTATAACCTTGTACTCACCGCCGATCATGGAGATTTGGGACGCCATGGAATTGGGAGGAGGGTTAGGATTAGTATAACTGCCGTAATGTGAATGGACGGGACGACTAGGAGCGAACCGCCGTAGTATTGAAGGACGTGCGGGGACGAGTAGGAGCGAACTACCAGCGTGCGAACGGTAGGGTAGTGGATTTCCATTCTCCCATGATACGGGCTTCTGAGAGCCCTTGGATCTGAGATTGAAGGGTTGCATGGCGTGATTCTAGACTTATGGGTGAATATCCTATCCTGGAGGGTTATTCTGCAAATTTTCAGTAACTTAGCATGCGACTGTTTGATCTCAGATCCAAGGGCTGCCAGCAGCCAGTAGCATGGTCGCGCCTACCACGACCGTCGCGTCGCTCGCGCGGTCTTTCCCTTGGAGATTTAACACGGTGCGTTGGGCTATCTGATGTTGGCATGTCATACATAGTCATCACTTAGTCACTCATACTACAACAAGGTTGGCTATAAGTGTATTTTTTTTAATTCTCTCTATCTCTTTATTCGTACTCCCTCCGTCCCATAATATAAGAACGTTTTTGACACTAGTGTAGTGCCAAAAACGTTCTTATACTATGGGACACAGGGAGTACTAGTATTTATTGCATTTTTCAAGGAGAGACCTCTTCCAATGAAATGGTGTTGCTAAGTTTGCTTCATTTAATTAGCTATAGACTCAAAATTGTCTTTTCACCTAGGTACACGCGCTTAGCACCGTTTCTTCCTTGGGTCACCAAACTAGTCTCTCTCTTCTTGATTAACTTGCCACATCAGACTTTATTTTTTGATAAACCATCAGACTTTATGCCTATGTGGCAAGCTTAGCAACTGTAGGAGCAAGTAAAAGTAAGTACAATAGTGCGCTTTACATGGCATTTTTGCATATGTGGAGGAAAGAGAGGTAAGGAAAAAGTGGAGAAGTGGGCTCTCATGCAAGAGCCAGCCTCTACTACATGGTGGAGCATTGGGAGAGGCACCTGTATGGAGGTGGTCAGGAATCGGGAGACTCACGCCGGTCGTAGCACCACAGTTAAAATGATAATGGCAAGTCAAATCATGGGGCCCCACCTGTCCAGGAGTAACTCGCTGTCAAATCACATAGCCCTACGTTTGCAGCAGCCTACTCCCTCGTCTTCTTGCGTCTCTGTCGAACCGACTAGGCGGAACTGCCCCGCCTACCGCGCAGGAAAAGTCCCGCCCTCGACTTTTAAATACAACTACATATGCTTAAGAATCCAGTGATATACTTTTTGTGACATAGTAACTCATATTTAGTTAGTCAAATGGATGACCTAGAACTACGTGCAGGCCCTATAAACCGAGACGCCTAAAAATAAAAAACTGAGACGGAGAGGGTAGTTCAGCATGTATCTTTTTAGATCAATATAGTCGGGATTCACCAAGGAGCAAAACCAAGTGGTAGGCTGCTCCTGTCATGTTGGCGTAGCAACTCAAGCAGGGTCAGGACGCACACGAAATGGCGACACACTTAACAGGACCCCTTTGGACGACATGTGGCTCATCCATCGTCTTGTTCCACGTGCGATGCACCGAATTATAGTCCGGAGCAGCGGTTGAAATTGGAGGCACCCCGATCGTAGCGCCGCTGTAGTAGAAAATGAGTGATGAGGGGTCAAATCACAAAGCCCCACCTTTCCCGCATTAAGTTGGATGGACGAAGCAACCATCATTTCACTCTAGGGAGCAAGAGCATAGAGAAAAGAGAAAACAATGATGCGTGCGGCAGCTACCTAGGGCACCCTAGGGTAGGGGTCTCCACTACAGATCCTTTTCTTTTTTTTTGAAAGCGCCTCCACTACAAATCGGCTTCTCCCTCGTCCTCTTGAAGAAAATCGATGATGAGTGCGGCAGTAGGGTTTGTAGGAGTACTACGGCGTGCGGGCCACGTCGTAGTAAACGGGTTCGAGTCGACGCCTTAAATATGTGTGGGCCGCTTGGTTTTACGGGAACAAGGCAGCATTTTGGGTTTGGGGACTAGTGGAGATATAGTACATACAAAAAATTGTGGACATAGGTTCGACTGAAAGGCAATGATGCATGGGCCCTGCATTTTGATATACTCGGGGCCGCATGAAATTTGCTACTCTACTCAAAACTAGTAAGGTACACATGTATTGAACGCATGAGATTTCGAAACCAAATTATGAATAAATACACACTATAGCATGTAAAGTTTTGAGTCATATATGCATGATGTAGATGTTCGTTTAGTTCTTATAGTTCATTTCATTCAAAATCAATTAGTTTTATAAAAATGTTAAGATTCATGGGGTTGTGCATTGTAAATCATAAAGTAAAAAACAAATAATGGCAATTCATTTAGAAAAAAATAATCAATTATGATACAGAAGATTCTAGAACAAAGGAGAAGTGCTTGTGTTTTGTGGTTTGTGCATTATGCTTAAGTTCAACCATGGAGTCTTCTAAATTGTACATGTGGCAGATTTGGTGGAATGTTGATGATATCCAACGGCCAGTAGTGCTCGGATTTTCCTATCTCTACACTGTCGCATTAGCTTCATCCAGCGACCATCTTTCAAAGTTATTGGCACACTATATAGTTCTTGTGTCATAGTTGCATGTTTTGGAAAAAAGCTACTAGTGGGTTGTACTATCTATTTAGGAATAGAAGATGTATACATGGAAGTTGTAGGGAAAGAGATGACATGGAGCATCTCAATTCCTATGAGTAGGGATTGGAAAAGAGATGTCATTTGGTTCACATCGTAGGAACTTTTCTATTGAATCTAGAGATGACATGTATCTCAATTCCTATGAGGAGGGATTAGGAAAGAGATGTAATTTGGTTCATATCATAGGAACTTTTCTATTGAATATACGCTAATGTTTATTTTCCTTTGAAATTAAGGGAGTATAGGAATCCATTCATATGAACCAAGTGGCTCTAAAGCTATAGAAATGATATCATGTTTATTTCCTTTGAAATGTGGAGTATATAAATCTATTCCTATGAACCAATTGGCTCTAAAGGAAAAAATCCTATAAAAAATCATATCATATAGAGTTCCTATGATATTCCTCGACACTAAAGGATGGTTGAAATTGTTGCGGATGATACGATGGTCTTTCTTTGTAGAGTCCTCACCCATCTTTATAGTTACCTCTCGAAGGTGAATGAAATGATATATACAGGGTATTCTACTTGTGCAATTTGGTACACGAAAACTCGGTAAAAGTTTGCGAGGTTCGAATTTTCAATAAAGCTATATGCACTGCATTTCGGAACGAAGGGGGCATACGACAGTTGCTAACACTCACGTGGAAGATTTGTGTGTAGGAGGAGTGGTTGTTCTGTTAAATGACATGGCAAAACTGACACTGCCGGATGCCGATCTAACGGTTCTTACGGCATTCGTCGGGAAGGCTTGTGGCGAACGTTTGTCGGATAATGATTTACGGACACATGCATTGCATTGATACGTGCCCCCCTCTCTCTCATGCACACGCACCCTCACGAGTCACGACTCTCCCGAGTCCTCTCGCAGACTCGCACGTTGCACCCACCGTCTATCTGCAGGTAGACGTCATGCACATATGTGTTCTTCACACCCTACCCTCGGAACTTCTAAAAAACAAAATACGGCGCACACATTTTATTTTAGCCCACACGTCACACACTTATACTATTAGTCTTGCAGCAAACGTTCTTTGGGCATAGTATATTGTACTCTCACGAAGAGAAGTGGTGCACGCATGCACTAGTTCTCTCACACCCACTCGCGGGTACACGTAGGAGCGCATTTTTTGAAGCTGGTACAGCAAAATCACTCCACTATATATAAAAGCAAGAGCCTTAGCGCTTGCTTTACTAGGGTTTCTCTCGTTCACTCTCTCATGCTCTCCAGATCTAAGCAAGACATAGGTGGCCACACTATCTCTCAACTCGCGGCTGGTCACAAATCTGGCCGGACAACCTCAACCGGGGCAGGGGTGTAGGTGTATCGTTCACGCTGTCATTGGTGGCGAGGGAGGAGACCAACAGTTGCTCGCGCGTCTCGATCGGCGGCCGTGCCGTTCTCTCCGAGAGAGCGCCGACTCGGGAGGGCCTCCGACCCCTTCTTCCTTCCTGCAGTATTGTGGCCAAGATGCAGCCTCCCGACGCCGTCTTTGCCACATGCCGACGACCCTCGGGTATATATTCCTTCGAAACCTGCCTAGCTCTACTGCCCCAGCTCCCTTCGTGTGGATACTTTTCTACTTCCGTCCGCTGTTCCAAAGCCACCTAGACATCTACTATTATTAGAGGTAAAGCTAGTTCATACAGTCGACTCTAAGCGTTGGTTGAAACAGGGAAGAAAGTGGGAAAGCTATAGCATGAATCTAGGACTTGATTCTAAGAGGAAACGGGGGAAACTAGTAGATACATGCTGTCCCTGCGCCCATATCGCTACCGTTAATGTAATATCACATGAAGCATTAAGCAATGCCACCTAATGTCACTATAAGTAATGGTCTAGTGCCGTCGATAAATTGAAGCAATGCCACCACCATTTTATGAAGTGCTTCTGTCTTGCTTTATTTCCCATGAATTATGTTTTTGTAGTTACACTTAAATCTCACACCACTAACATTGCTTCATCCCAATGGAACTGCACAAATTTGATTGCACATTTACTGACCATGTGCTACTCTCATGACAGTAATACTAATGCTATTGTTCTACATGTTAATCTAGTGGCATTGTTGATGTGATGTGATGCTACTTACTTAAGAACTCTTCATACTGTCAATCTAGTGCCAATTATAACACAATAGATGTTGCTGTTAATCATACGCCACTGCAAATATATTTCACTGTTTAAATAACCGTATTTCATATTTGCGCAAACAGGTATGTCTGTCTCCATATCGTTTCGGGATGTCTGTCTCCGTATCGTTTCTATCCGCGCAATCAAAAGCACGCACCTCAGTTTTAGTACAACTTCCCAAAATGAGATGGCTATCCCTTGTTGTCGTCGTCTAATCTCCCGTCTTCAAGGTATCCCTACATTGGTAGTAACTAAGGTAGAATGACCAACGCAATCTAAAAGAAGCTGATTCGTATGTTTTACTTCCTAATTGCAGTGCAGGGACGAGCGAAAAAAACTGCATCCTAGTCCGGAATGCACTTTCTACCAGTTCATCCATGGACCGAGGACTAGCTGGCATGGCTGCATGGCGGTTTTTTGGACAGGTGTGCGGACAAGAGGCATTGTGGTCTACTTATTTCTGCAAATAATGATGCTTAAATTTAGTGGAATGCACAAGCATTTCAACTGGTCAGTACACTGCATGGTTCAGTTCAGCATTCCAGCTGAGACCACAATTATAATTGGTTATTCTGGAATGAGAGAACCTAACCCTGGATGGTGGCAACAAGAAAAAACCAGAGTGGACTCCAGGAAATTTAACCCTGCCGGGAGGCCCTTTGCTTAGAGAAGCCTTGCTTGCTTTTTCCTGATTTGTAAACCTTCTCACAACTTTGTCTTTTGCTGTGAACTACTATATGTTTGTTATGTTCTATGAATCATTGAGATGTATAAAATTGCTGAACTTATGCTTTTCAAGTTTTTTATGAAGACGAGTTTAATGTGAGTGTTCCACATGAGCGCTGGACTAGCGTGTGAACGTTTGGAATTTATTACATTGTGGCCTCAATTAACTGCATGAACCACTGTAACAAGATACATAGTTGCTTATATGTCAGACAACAGATTGTTGATTGTTAGCTGGTCGATAGCCTAGTGTTGAAGCGAGCTGAGCCAATGTGTCATGTTTTGCACAACTGCTTACAAGTGGGGTAGCACCAACAGTGTTTACAAGTACTTATGTATACATCGACGCACAGTTCTCAAACGAGTGCTCTATTTCATCAAAACGCACACTGCTCGTATGATAAACCGTGACAACTTATGTCTTACCATGCCATATTCATGAAAAAACTAGTGAGGACGCATCTATTTCGGCAACAATTACGATGGTTCTCACATGATTTACGGGCACACAAAAGTAGCAGCAGTTCCCATAGACGGATTCAAACAGAGTACTAGCCCCAGAGGGGTCGATAACAGGCAAGTTTTGGGTAATTAGACACAATCCAAACTACTATTAAACACTAGCTGGGGCAACTATTTCATGCCTCGATCTAATTTGGGCTGGCCACAAGACGGACCTTATCATGAACATCATCGAGGACGTCCCGCAGCAGCTCAATCCTGTGAACCTTCATGAAGACAACCTTGTGACCTTGCCACTAATAAACTTGTTTGTGGAGGCATGCCACATCATCTTCCTGCGTAAGCTTGACAAGAACAGTATGCCTCGCAAACGAAGGAGTAGCTTTGAACTTCTTGTGCTTCAGTACACCCTGGACAACACGCCTGACAACAGTGAGGCTGGAATACAACTCTTCATTGGTATAACCGCAAATGGCTTCCAGGATCCAACAGCCTAAGAACTCTGTTTCCCAGTGCGTATATTCAGGTCATCCGCCTCATAGCGAGTGACATGTAAAACCACACGATCCTTGTCTGCATCAGGGCTCTAATTGAAACAGAAAAAAAATCCGAATTACTTTTCAGTATAAGAAACACAAGTTATTTAAACCACTATGTATAGCATGGCATCGAAGCTAATAAAATTTTGCATTATTAATCACCACATACTTAGATGAAAGACCACAATCGAGATCAGCATAGAAGGAAATCACCTTGGGTAGCTCAGTGGGGGGGGACACATCCTCGAAGGGGGAAAACTGCTCCTGCAGTGCCACGGGGGCTGTAACCTCAAACGGGCCGTTGACCATCTCAGTAGTGGCCGTGAGCGTATCTGGGGTCGGCTCGGTGGCTGCCTCCATCTTCTTGGAGCTCTCTATCTCGTGGGGATCAGCCTCCCGCGTCTGCTCCAATATCGGCAGATCTTTGCCTGGTTCTCCTTGGTCCATCATGAAACTGACAAATACTAGGAGACCACTGAAAGGAAAACACAATCGCAATGACAATGAGACAAAAAAGAGAGTGAGGATCGGTTACTGCTTTGCAAAAGTTCTTTTTTTTCTCTGAACGAAAATATTACCAACATCACGGATCCGCTTACCTTCCCTTCGTTGGGAGAGAAGAACAATGGCAGATGCGAGCGTTGCCTTTCTTGAAGACAGTGAGGGAGAAGGGGATTCAGCAAAGAGTGAAATGATGGTTGCTTCATCCGTCAAACTTAGACTGCAGGGAGGTGGGGTTTTGTGATACGACGGCTCGTTACTGTCGCGCTACGACCGGGGTGACTCTCCGCTTGCATACTGCCTTCTAATTTGGTGGATGGCATTTGGGGCCGCGCATTGCATGTCCTGCATGTCGGTGAACAAAAGTATAACGGCATTCTGTAGAGGGAGACGTTTCAATGACCTAGGAGGAGCCAAAAGCGGTAGAGTGTCTCCACTATACTAGTAGTAATTGTTTTTCTGGGTAGTTGTAGAGTGTCTCCACTTTACTAGTAGTAATTGTTTCTCTGGGCCCAAGACAAAACAGCCCATCCACACTAGTAAATAGTAAAATCAATTCAAAAGCCCATATATTTACTGAATGAGAGGCGCTACCCACATCCAGCACACCCCCCCCCCCAAAAAAACCTGGGTGCTCTTCTTCCTCCTCGCTCCCACCCATCTCGGTCAGCTCGCTCCACTAGTACCCCCAAATTCCTCAACTCACTCCTACAAAAAACCCCAGCTCCCCTTCTTCCTCACTCCTGCAAAAAAAACCAGCTCCCCTTCTTCTTCGCTCGCACTACAACTAGGCTCGTCATTCGTTACTCTGCTCAAATCCGTGAGCGCGACACGACGCCCACGAGGAAAATGGAGTCGCTGACCCCAACGCCAAGAAGATGAGGCTCCCGCCAGCGGCGACGCCTGTTGTAGATCCCGCACCCGACAGCGTGGGGAGAAGCGGCGACCCCGCCCCCACCGGATCCCAGGAACCCGTAGAATCTCGGGTGGACCGCATCAGCGATCTCCCAGACGCCGTCCTTGGGGAGATCATCTCGCTTCTCCCCACCAAGTATTGCTGCTGCACCCAAGTCCTCTCAATTCAGTGGAGCCCTCTATGGCACGCCGTGCCCCTTAATCTTGACTGTCGTCAGCTATCTCTCTTCAATGATTTTGAAATCCCCAGAGCCATCATCTCCTCCCACCAGGGCTCCGTTCAAATGCTCTGCATCCCGTCATGCTACCTGAGCAAGCATACCATACCCTGCATGGTGGACGCCTGGCAGAAATCCCCTGAATTCACAGAACTACAGCTGCTTGAGTTCTACTATTCTCCTAGAAATCACATACCACATACCGAACAGCATGAACTTGTGCCTAATACGTCTCCAACGTATCTACTTTTCCAAACACTTTTGCCCTTGTTTTGGACTCTAACTTCCATGATTTGAATGAAACTAACCCGGACGGACGATGTTTTCAGCAAAACTGCCATGATGTTGTTTTATATGTAGAAAAGAAAAGTTCTCAGAATGTCCTGAAAATCCACGGAGGCACTTTTTGGAATTAATAAGAATTTCTGGGCGAAAGAAATACACCAGGGGGCCCACACCCTGTCCATGAGACAGGGGGGCGCCCCCCCCCTATAGGGCGCGCCCCATATCTCGTGGGCCCCTGGACCTCCACAGACCTCAACTCCAACTCCATATCTTCTATCTTGGGGAGAAAAAAATCAGAGAGAAAGTTTCATCGCGTTTTACGACACAGAGCCGCCGCCAAGCCCTAATCTCTCTCGGGAGGGGTCTAATCTGGAGTCCGTTCGGGGCTCCAGAGAGGGGGATTCGTCGCCGTCGTCATCGTCAACCATCCTCCATCACCAATTTCATGATGCTCACCGCCGTGCGTGAGTAATTTCATCGTAGGCTTTCTGGACGGTGATGGGTTGGATGAGATTTACCATGTAATCAAGTTAGTTTTGTTAGGGTTTGATCCCTAGTATCCACTATGTTCTGAGATTGATGTTGCTATGACTTTGCTATGCTTAATGCTTGTAACTAGGGCCCGAGTGCCATGATTTCAGATCTGAACCTATTATGTTTTCAATAATATATGTGTGTTCTTGATCCTATCTTGCAAGTCTATAGTCACCTATTATGTGTTATGATCCGACAACCCCCGAAGTGACAATAATCGGGATACTTCTCGGTGATGACCGTAGTTTTAGGAGTTCATGTATTCACTATGTGTTAATGCTTTGGTCCGGTTCTCTATTAAAAGGAGGCCTTAATATCCCGTAGTTTCCACTAGGACCCCGCTGCCACGGGAGGGTAGGACAAAAGATGCCATGCAAGTTCTTTTCCATAAGCACGTATGACTATTTACGGAATACATGCCTACATTACATTGATGAATTGGAGCTAGTTCTATGTCACCCTATGTTATAGCTATTACATGAGGAATCACATCCGGCATAATTATCCATCACTGATCCATTGCTTACGAGCTTTTCACATATTGTTCTTCGCTTATTTCATTTTCCGTTGCTACTGTTACAACTACTACAAAAACCCAAAAACTATTATCTTTACTTTTGCCACTGTTACCTTTATTATCATACTACTTTGCTACTAAACACTTTGTCGCAGATACTAAGTTATCCAGGTGTGGTTGAATTGACAACTCAACTGCTAATACTCAAGAATATTCTTTGTCTCCCCTTGTGTCGAATCAATAGATTTGGGTTGTACTTCACCCTCGAAAGCTGTTGCGATCCCCTACACTTGTGGGTTATCAAGACTAATTTCTGGCACCGTTGCCGGGGAGCATAGCTCTATTCTCTGAGTCACTTGGGATTTATATATGTTGATCACTATGAAGAACTTGAAAGACGCTAAAACCAAGATTTATCCCTCAACTACAAGGGCAGGTAAGGAACTGCCATCTAGCTCTGCACTAGATTCTCCTTTTGTTATGAGTAATCTTGCGACACCTAAACCTGCTACCGCTATGAATTCTGATATGTCGCATGTTATTGATGATGCCACTTCTACTATGCATGATGAAACTACTTCTATGCGTGATACTACTTTGCCATTAGGTGCATTTCTTGATGAACAAATTGCTAGAGTTAGAGAGAATGAAATTACTGAAGATGCTATTATTGATGATAGTGATGATGAAAGTTCTCCCAATGATTATGTATTGCCTGTTGTTCCTGAGGGTTATGTTATGAATGAAGAAGCTGCTAGAGCTATCTTTGCTTGCAATGATAGATATGATCTTAAGAAATTATTAGCTAAATGGAAGCAGCAGTCTCTTAATGCTAGAATGAAACCTGACCCTGCTTTTGCTACTTCACCTATCTGTGTTACTGATAAGAATTATGAATTCTCTGTTGATCCTGAGATTATTACTGTAGTTGAATCTGATCCTTTTTACGGCCTTGAATCTGAAAATGTTGTGGCACATCTAACCAAGTTGAATGATATAGCTACCCTGTTCACTCATGATGAAAGATCTCGCTATTTTTATATCCTTAAGATATTTTCATTCTCGTTAATGGGTGATGCTAAGACTTGGTATAATTCTCTTGCTCCTGGTTATGTGCGTAGTCCCGAGGATATGATTTATTGCTCCTCTGCTAAATATTTCCCTGCTCATAAGAAACAAGCTGCCTTGCGGGAAATACACAATTTTGTGCAAACCAAAGAAGAGAGTCTCCCACAAGCTTGGGGGAGGCTTCTCCGGTTACTTAATGCTTTGCCTGATCATCCTCTCAAGAAAAATGAAATACTTGATATCTTTTATAATGGACTAACCGAAGCTTCCAAGGACTACTCGGATAGTTGTGCTGGTTGTGTTTTCAGGGAAAGAACAGTCAACGAAGCTGAATTACTATTGAATAATATGTTGACTAATGAAAATAATTGGACTCTTCCTGAGCCAATTCCTGAGGCAATTCCTGAACCAATTGAGCCAACTCCTGAGCCTATTCCTAAACCCACTCCGAAGAAGAGAGGTGTTTTATTTCTCAGTCCTGAAGATATGCAAGAGGCAAAGAAATCAATGAAAGAAAAAGGTATTAAAGCTGAAGATGTTAAGAATTTACCACCTATTGAAGAAATACATGGTCTTAATATACCGCCTGTTGAAGAACCACATTGTCTTGATAACCTGACACTGGTAGTAAAGATAAATTCTCTCTATAGATATGATAAAGTTGAAGTCCCCTCTACTAAATTTCATAGCCCATTCTTAGATGAATTTGATGACTTTATGGGTAGATAAGAAAGTTTAATGCTTATATTGGTAGAGAGTTAAAGAACAATGCTTTTGAGATAGGACGCATAAGCGATAACTTGGCTAGAGTTGAAGGTGAACTCCAACTCATTAGCAAATATGCGTCTATGGTTGCTACTTAAGCTGAGCAAGTACTTAAAGCTCAAAATGAATTGCTTGAGGAATTAAATAATAAAAATGACTTTGCTATTAGAGTGGCTACTAGAACTAGTAGAATGACTCAGGAAACTTTGTATCCTGAAGGCCACCCTAAGAGAATCGAGCAAGACTCTCAGAGAAATAATTTAGAGGCACCTAGTTCTTCTAAAAAGAAGAAAAAGAAAAATGATAGGACTTTGCATGCTTCTAGTGAATCTACAGTAGACAATCCCAATGATATTTCTATCTCTCATGCTTTAACACAATCAGGTGATGATCATGAACCTAGTGATAATGTTAATGATAATGTTCAGGTTGATGCTCAACCTAGCAAAAACAATGAAGTAGAGGTTGAACCAGTTGTTGATCTTGATAACCCACAATCAAAGAATCAACGTTATGATAAGAGAGATTTTGTTGCTAGGAAGCACGGTAGAGAAAGAGAACCATGGGTTCAGAAACCCATGCCCTTTCCTCCTAAACCATCCAAGACAAAGGATGATGAGGATTTTGAGCGCTTTGCTGAAATCATTAGACCTATTTTCTTACGTATGCGCTTAACTGATATGCTTAAAGTAAATCCTTATGCTAAGTATATGAAGGATATCATTACAAACAAAAGAAAGATACCTGAAGCTGAAATTTCCACCATGCTTGCTAATTACACGTTTAAGGGTGGAATACCAAAGAAACTTGGAGATCCAGGGGTACCGACTATACCATGCTCCATTAAACGAAACTATGTTAGAACTGCTTTATGTGATCTTGGAGTCGGTATTAGTGTTATGCCTCTCTCTTTATATCGTAGACTTGAATTGAATAAGTTGACACCTACTGAAATATCTTTGCAAATGGCTGATAAATCAACTGCTATACCTGTCGGTATTTGTGAGGATGTGCCTGTTGTGGTTGCAAATGTCACTATCTTAACGGACTTTGTTATTCTTGATATTCCTAAGGACGATAGTATGTCTATTATCCTTGGTAGACCCTTTTCTAATACTGCAGGGGCTGTTATTGATTGCAACAAAGGCAATGTAACTTTTCATGTTAATGGTAATGAGCATACGGTACACTTTTCGAGGAAACAATCTCAAGTTCATAGCATCAATTCTATTGGAAAAGTTCCAACTATCATTATTGGAGGTTTTGAATTTCCTCACCCTACTGTCAAGAAAAAGTATGATATTCTTATTGTTGGGGATTTTCATATCCCCATTGACGTAACTTAGTGTTATTCGAAATTTCTCCGGTTCCGTGTTATTCTAAATGAGTTTGTTACCAAGACTTGATCAACCTTGTTAGTGGATTCATTTTGATGATCATGAGATGGATGAAACTAGAAGGCACAACCTTCTATATCCTTTTTTTACTTTCTGTTATTTAGAATAAATAAAGCAAAAATAGTATTATCTGCCTGTTTTCTGAATTTTCCGTGCAATAAAAAATATCCCAAAAATAAAAGTGCTCCAAATGCCCTGCAAATTTAGTATGATTTTTATGGAATATTTGAGGATTTTAGGCACTGAAATCACTGTAGGAGGGGCAAGCACCAGGCCACGAGAGTGGAGGGCGCCCCCCTATAGGGCGCGCCCCCTGTCTCGTGGGCCCCTGGTGGCCCCCCTCCACTTATGCCAGCACCCACACACTTCACCTTCTACCCAAAAAATCCCCATCTAGCTAAAGCACGAGTTCTAGCTCATTTTGCTGCGATTTTCGATCTCCTTGCTCAAAGCTCCATTCACAAAACTGCTTTGGGAGATTGTTGCTTGGTATGTGACTCCTCCATTGGTCCAATTAGTTTTTGTTCTAGTGCTTTATTCATTGCAAATCCTTGCTGCCTTGGTGACCCTGTTCTTGAGCTTGCATGTTAAATTTATGAGGTCCCAAGTAGTTCTGATGCATGATATAGGCTCTAGGCACTTGTAGGATTAGTTGCTACAATTCTTGTTAAGTTTTATTCACTTTTATTTTGAGGTTACTAAAATTTCAGAAATTTTCAGAAAATGTTAAGGAAATTTTCGAGGGGATCTTCTAGCCAAGGCTCTCAGGAAAAACAAGCCAAAGAGAAGAAAAAAGCCAAGTATAATCTTCCTCGCTTAGCGGAAGTGCGGTCGTGTGAATGGCCATGCAATGATTTCTTGAAAGAAGCCGGAATTCATGAAGATTTTTATTCTTTGATCGAGATTGCAGGCCTCACCGATTTCATCAATGACCGGATTGATCAGTATCTCTTACTCACTAATACTTTCGTGCAAAAATTTTATTATTATCCTAAGAAGTCACCGCCTGCAGTATCATTTCATTTATATGATGAATTTAGAGAAATGTCTTTATGTAATTTTTGCGCGGTGTGTAGGATACCTTATGAGGGAGAATTAGAGGAACCCCATCGTAAAGATGTGGATGGCTTTGTTAATACTATCACTGTAAAGGAACCAAAGAAGGGTTCCGAGGCAAAAGTCTCTAGCATACACTTTCTTGTTTTACGCTACTTTGCCATATTTGCTAGTAGATGCTTGATTGGTCGTGGAAATAGTGGAAACTTAAGTGTTCCTGATATTATCATTCTTCAACATGCCTTGCTTGGAGACAATACTTTTAGTATGGGTGTCGTCGTTGCTAAACGGCTAGCCCTGAATCATACAAAAGGCCCCATATTTGGAGGTATCTATGTTGCACGTCTTGCTAGGCATTCTCAGATACCCATTAGGCACCTTGAGAAAGAGGAGATAATATGGCCTCCTCACATTTTAGATTATAAGAGCATGGTAGCACACAAGTTTATTGTCGACAACGAAGAGAGGATGCTCTTGTATAAACTTAGATTC
The DNA here is from genome assembly GCF_018294505.1 of Triticum aestivum. NCBI lineage: Eukaryota > Viridiplantae > Streptophyta > Magnoliopsida > Poales > Poaceae > Triticum > Triticum aestivum. The sequence goes on along the minus strand of NC_057795.1, from coordinate 559,251,618 downwards.
AATCAGAAACACTTTGAGATTATTATTTTTCCTGCGCCTCTATTGTTTGATTTGCTTGCAAAAAAATTTCCGTCACACCGAAAGCGGTGAACAATCCTCAAGCCCAAGCTTTTACTCCAGAACCTGAACCTGAGCCGGAACCTGAACTGGACCCTTATCGTGCATCATCTGTCCAGTGGGATCCGGAGATGACCAGCCAGTGGAATCCTGATTACACCTCTCATTACACCAGGGAGAGTAGCGGCGGTCCTTGGTATTAGACCAACTTAGGCCAAAAGCCTAAGCTTGGGGCAGTACGTATTTCTCACCGACTTTTACATTCATGTTCACACACTAGTTGCGGTGCTCATACTCTTTCATTGTATTATTCATGTTAGTTTAAATTTCCTTTTCTAGTTTTCTTCTTGTGTGTTTGATAAACCTTGAGAAAAAACAAAAAATTAGTTAGTTTAATTTCCATGCTTGTAGTAGAAATTAAAATGAAAACCCAAAAAGATTTATAGTTCTTCTTCTTTCTTGTTGGGAGCTTTCCCGTGTAAATAGTTTTATTTTCTTTTCTTTCCTTTGGGGGTTGAGAAGACCATATTGAAAATGTTTAGTGGCTCTCATATGCATGATTATTTATTTAACTTAGAGCCCATATTACTTTGTCTTCTCTCTTGAGTTGAATGCTTGCAGATTCCAGCTTAGTCCAATGCACGTGCACTCTTATTATTATACACATCATTCAGTCGTGCAAGTGAAAGGCAATAATGACGACATATGATGGACTGATTGAGATGAGAGAAGCTGGAATGAACTCGACCTCTCTTGTTTTTGTAAATATGATGAGTTCATCGTTCCTGAGTCAGCTTATTATGAAGTAAATATATTTGCAATAACATTTAGAGATTATAGCTGCTTGTGCCATGCTTTATTAGCTTTGAGTTATAATGGTTTACCTAGCATGCCAACATGCTATTAGAATGATTATGATGTGGTATGATGGGATGGTATCCTCCTTTGAATGAATTGAGTGACTCGACTTGGCACATGTTCACGCATGTAGTGGAATCAAATCAATGTAGCCTTCACAATATTTATGTTCATGGTGGATTATATCCTACTCATGCTTGTATTCGGTGTGAATTAATTTTAATGCATGTTTATGACTGTTGTCGCTCTCTTAGTTGGTCGCTTCCCAGTCTTTTGCTAGCCTTCACCTGTACTAAGCGGGAATACTGCTTGTGCATCCAAAATCCTTAAACCCCAAAGTTGTTCCATATGAGTCCACTATACCTTCCTATATGCGGTATTTACCTGTCGTTCCAAGTAAATTTGTATGTGCCAAACTCCAAACCTTCAAATGAAATTATGTTTTGTATGCTCGAGCAGCTCATGTTACAACTAGGGTTGCCTATATCTTCCATGCTAGGTGGGTTATCTCAAGAGGAGTGGACTCCGCTCCTCATTCATGAGAAAGGGCTGGTAACCGGGATGCCCAGTCCCATGATCCAAAAAGATCAAAGCAAATCAAAATAATTAAACAAAACTCCCCCAGGGTTGTTGTTTGTTGGAGGCACTCATCGTTTCGAGAAAGCCATGGATTGATGCTTGTTGATGGTTGGGGGAGTATAAACCTTTACCATTCTGTTTGGGAACTGCCTATAATGCATGTAGTATGGAAGATACAGCCATGTCATAGATGTTGCGTTGACAGCGAAAGTATGCCGCTCAAAATGTTATTCAATCTCTATTTTAAAATCGAGCTCTGGCACCTGTACAAATCCCTACTTCCCTCTGCGAAGGGCCTATCTATTTACTTTTATGTTGAGTCGTCACCCTTCTTATTAAAAAGCACCCGCTGGAGAGCACACTGTCATTTGCATTCATTACTATTGGTTTATACTGGGTATGAGTTGACTGGATCTCTTTTACCATGAATTACAATGTTTAGTCAGTCCTTGATCTTTAAAGGTTCTCTGCATTTATGTTTTGCGGTCTCAGAAAGGGCTAGCGAGATACCATTTTGTTATATCTTGTTATGATTCTTTTGAGAAAGTGTTGTCATCCGAGTTTTATTATTATGGCTCGCTAGTTGATTATGTTATTGATATGAGTAATTGTGAGACCTAAGTGCTATTGTGAGTATGGTTAGTTCATAATATTTGCTGAAACTTGAATGCTGGATTTACATGTTTACAACAACAAGAGCAAACAGAGTTTGTAAAAGTTTTTCTTTATCACTTTCAGCCTATCAACTGAATTGCTTGAGGACAAGCAAAAATTTAAGCTTGGAGGAGTTGATACGTCTCCAACGTATCTACTTTTCCAAACACTTTTGCCCTTGTTTTGGACTCTAACTTGCATGATTTGAATGAAACTAACCCAGACTGACGCTGTTTTCAGTAGAACTGCCATGATGTTGTTTTATGTGTAGAAAAGAAAAGTTCTCATAATGTCCTTAGAATCCACGGAGGCACTTTTTGGAATTAATAAGAATTTCTGGGCGAAAGAAATACACCAGGGGGCCCACACCCTATCCACGAGACAGGGGGCGCCCCCCCCCCTATAGGGCGCGCCCCCTATCTCATGGGCCCCCTGGACCTCCACCGACCTCAACTCCAACTCCAGATCTTCCGTCCCGGGGAGAGAAAAATCAAAGAGAAAGTTCCATCGCCTTTTACAACACTGAGCCGCCGCCAAGCCCTAATCTCTCTCGGGAGGGCTGATCTGGAGTCCGTTCGGGGCTCCGGAGAGGGGGATTCGTCGCCGTCGTCATCATCAACCATCCTCCATCACCAATTTCATGATGCTCACCGCCGTGCCTGAGTAATTTCATTGTAGGCTTGCTGGACGGTGATGGTTTGGATGAGATTTACCATATAATCAAGTAAGTTTTGTTAGGGTTTGATCCCTAGTATCCACTATGTTCTGAGATTGATGTTGCTATGACTTTGCTATGCTTAATGCTTGTCACTAGGGCCCGAGTGCCATGATTTCAGATCTGAACCTATTATGTTTTCATGAATATATGTGTGTTCTTGATCCTATCTTGCAAGTCTATAGTCACCTATTATGTGTTATGCTCCGACAACCCCGAAGTGACAATAATCGGGATACTTCTCGGTGATGACCATAGTTTGAGGAGTTCATGTATTCACTATGTGTTAATTCTTTGGTCCGGTTCTCTATTAAAAGGAGGCCTTAATATCCCTTAGTTTCCACTAGGACCCCGCTGCCACGGGAGGGTAGGACAAAAGATGTCATGCAAGTTCTTTTCCATAAGCACGTATGACTATTTACGGAATACATGCCTACATTACATTGATGAATTGGAGCTAGTTCTATGTCACCCTATGTTATAGCTATTACATGAGGAGCCACATCCGGCATAATTATCCATCACTGATCCATTGCCTACGATCTTTTCACATATTGTTCTTCTCTTATATACTTTTCCGTTGCTACTGTTAAAACTACTACAAAAGCCCCAAAACTATTATCTTTACTTTTGCCACTGTTACCTTTGTTATCATACTACTTTGCAACTAAAAACTTTGCTGCAGATACTAAGTTATCCAGGTGTGGTTGAAATGACAACTCAACTGCTAATACTCAAGAATATTCTTTGGCTCCCCTTGTGTCGAATCAATAAATTTGGGTTGTACTTCACCCTCGAAAGCTGTTGCGATCCCCTACACTTGTGGGTTATCAGTGCCCTCAGGACCGATGTCCATCTCGCGGTTTTCCTCCTCTCTCCACACCGCCACCTTTGCACTGTGCTACCTACCATACAATCTGTTACTAAAACTTCGACTCCCATTTCTCAAGAAACTTTCACTTGTGCGGTTTCGTATATCAGAGGCCTCATTGCACAACATCATTCACTCCAGTTGCCCTGCGCTGGAGTGCTTGGTGCTTGTTTTCACAGTTAGAATCGGTTGTCTCCAAATAAAGTCGCCTAACCTTGTAAGAATTGGAATTTCTTTTGATGGAAGGCAGCTCATCATCCAAGATGCCCCTTCACTTCAAAGGTTGATCTTGATTCTAGTTATTCACCGTTGCAAATAACCGTCCTCTCTGCGCCTAAACTGGAGACCTTGGGTGTAATACATGATCTCTGTGCTCATTTCAATATGGTGTTTGGCTCCACAGTTCTTCAGGTACTTTATATTATCATCTACACTTGTAACCATAAGCTACATTTTAAATTTCTGCGCATAATTTATATATCATCTTGGAGTACACATTTTGTACTAATATTATGTTCTATGCTCAATGAAGAGGTTCTCCATGGATGGCCTATCAATGGTGCTGGATTCTGTCAAGACCTTATATATCCAAATGAACAGTTTTGATGTGAACAATATTATTGGCTTGCTGCAATGCTTTCCATGTCTGGAGAAGTTGTATATAAAGGTGATAGTTTCAAGCACATTGGAAGCCCGCATGTAGTGTACTAGAATTAACCGTTCAGCTGTTGCTCTTTCGACACTCTTCTTTTAGACCTTAACTGTTTTCAATCTTCATGTCTATTTAGGCAACAGGACGGGGTAAGAAAGTTATAACCAATCGGTGGATTCGTAAGCATCGAGGTTTTCTCACTTCTCATGAGGTTCGATTGAAAACAATAACGCTAGAACGATATGTAGCCTACCGTGCAAACACAAGATTTGTCACATTCTTCCTGCTGAATGCGAGGTTACTATTGTCCATCAGGCTTAAGTTTATCAGCAGCATGGTTTTGATGGATGGGTATGTCGAAGAGCAAAAAAAGGAGTTTCAGGTGGGCAAAAGAGCTTCTGAACATGTCGGGCTTCTATTTACAACATATTGAGGTCATAATCCACTAAATTTTACGACCCAGGATGTTCATTCTATGGACCTGACCGATCCATTTGACTGTGACTGGCGAAAACAGTGCTGGAGTTATATGTTGTTGCCCTCTTCAATCTGGTTTTTTTTGTAAACCTGATGAACTATTAACCCTCGTGCTTTTGTACAGTTTGTAAGCTGGAGTTAGATGTTCCTGCCCTTTTCAACTCGGCTATGACTATCATATTTTCTTTGAAACAAGGCAAATGGCTTGCCATTCGTTTAACTTAGAGTGAAATATTGTAACAAATCCTAACCAAGGAAAATAATATCACTCTCGCCGGCTACTTGAGCTCACTTTGCATTACAGAAGCCAAGTGATTAGCCCCCACCAGCACCCACAAATTTATTTCTAACTAGCACATCGAATGGGCTGTAAATTGACCGTGACAGGTTTGGATTCTGACATTTGGGACCCGTGAGGAAATAGCCTATCCAAGGTGGTGTCGACTTAGTAGCCAGTCAACAAACGATTCTGCCTACCAGCCGTTGGATTGACTTCCAACATCTGTCATGTATCTTCTATCTCTTGTCTTCTTCTTCCTCCAGCCGCCCAAACCAAACCACCCCGTCGGCTCCGCCTGCTCCCGCCTCCCATGGCAGGCTGGGCCTCCATCGCCCTACCGTACGTACCCTCCAACATTGGCCAGTCCCTCCCTCTATTCCCCCATACGTCCTGTTATTCTCCGGCGACGTCAGCCCCACCACGCACCCGCGCCCGAACCAGTCAACCCTCGTACTCCCCTCCGCCTGCGACTGGACCGGCACATCTTCCACGGCTCATGTTCATTCCGTCTGAGGCCTCGCTGTTGTCCTCTGCCTTGCGGCCTTGGTTCGCTCGCCATGCACGGTGTGCCGCCCTCTTGCGTTATCACCATCGTCAACAACCGAGAGGAACAAGGAGATGACTGTACATGGAGAGGATGACAGTAGGGACCCACCAGCGTCATGGCAGTACGCAAGCAAGTTCCTCTATATTACAAGCCCAAAAATATGGTTCCTCCTAATGGTTGGACATCTGGGGCTCACGCCATTGTCAACGTAGTCAATAAACGAGAGAATTACACTACGAGCGGCTGACACGAGGGACCCAGCAAGTCGCGCAGTTTTTTTTCTTTTGAGGAACAAGTAGTTGTTATTTATACTAGTTTTAGCGATGGATCAGGGTAAAAACGGGGCTGTGCGGGGGCTGTGGCCCGTCTAGCCAAGGTTTTATTTATATTTACCACATCATGAGCCCAGTTGTGTTTTTTTCTTGCTGAAAATGGCTAGCCCAGTTCTATTTTTTTTAAAGAAATACCCAAACAAGGCCTACTTGCTTTATCGGCCCTGCTAGGCTGCAAATCTTTCAAGATGAGGAGAGTTTCATTCGGTTTGCCCAAAAATGGGATGTACATTTTTAAAACACATCAAACCGGGAATTAGTTTCAATTTTTTTTTCATTACAAGATCTTAAATTCCATTGATTTTTATGCGTGGACATTTATTTGGATTTTATATTTATATAAATTATTTTTCAAAATAGTTTGACTGTGAATCGATATTTCTGGATTAAAAACAGTTGACCGCACCGAAATATGCAAAATTTCATATACTTTTTAATCGTGGCCACAATATGGGGTGTAATGCTAACGAAAAGAAGATGGGCTCCAAACGAATTCTTAAGAATTAGCAAATGGGTTGTACATTATTAGAAATAATGGTAGATGGGTTGTATGCCGTTTTCCATAGATTTGAGGCTGACTTGTGCGCATACTACAGGTTGACGTGTATGCGTTCATAAAAAACATTGACGCACACGCAACGCCCTATCAACTTATAGTCAACACACGAGAGCAGTGACTATTGGATGTCCATCCAATGGTTGTCGTGGTTCTTCAATCTCTACTCTTCATGCTCCAGCCGCTCAAACAAGCACCGGCAGGACTGCCTGCTCCCTCCTCCCGTGGCTGGCTATGCTGCCGCGCAGGCCTCACGGTCCCACCGTACTCCCATCGCTGGCCTAGCCATCCCTCTACTCACCCACACATGATGTTATTCTCCAGCGACGGCAGACGAACCAGTAAACCCTCGTACTCCTCCGCGTGGAAAACAACTGCCGAGTATTTCCTGGCTCTGTGTCGTTCCCTTCCTAGGTCTCGCCGTCGTCCACCGCCCTAGTGCTCTCGGCGCGGCCTGGTCAACGTGGTCAATGAACGACATCCATCGGAAGTGGATTGTACGTGGAGAGGCTGACAGCTGGGTCCACGGCCGCATGCAAGGAAATGCCTCCTTATTACATGCAAAATAATGATTCCTCCACCTGACAGCTAGGACCCACAGGAAGGGCCTCTGTATTTCACGAAAAAAATGTTCCCGCGCTGTCAGCATGGACCCACCGGAAGTGCCTCCTTATTACGCACAAAAAAATGAATACTCCCCCGGCTAGCTGGGACCCACCTTGGTGGGAGGCTGACTTGTGGGCCTACTAAGTTGACGGGGATGAAGGGCTTTGTCAACTTAGTCAATATGAACGATTCTAGCTCCAGTGACCATGCGATGTCCATCCAACGGTCGTAGTGCTTCTTCAACCTCTGGTCTTCTTGCTCCAGCCGCCCAAAGCAGTGCCGGTCATGCCGCATGCTCCTGCCTCTCGTGGTCGGCTGTGCTGCCGCGGAAGCCTCACCGCCCCCTACTATTCCCACCGCTGGCCAAGCCCTGCGGCGACGGCAACCTCACACCGCAGCCGAACCACTGAACCCTCGTACTCCTCTCCGTGCGGGCTTCCACTGCCGTGTCTTCCCTGGCTCCGTGTCGTCCCCTTCCTAGGCCTCGCCGTCATCCACCGCCGTGGTGCTCTCTGCGCGGCATGGTCAACGTGGTCAAGGAACGACTTCCATCGGAAGAGTACTGTACGTGGAGAGGCTGGCAGCTGGGTCCATGGCCACAGCCCGGTTTTTTGTGATTTGCCAAGTAAGTCGCTTTGTCAGGCCTGTTGGGCAGCAAATCTTTCAAGGCAAGGAGAGCTTTCATTCGGCTGGCCGAGAAAATGGCCCATCAGTAGTGAGAAATGGGTTGTACATTTTTAAAACACATCAAACCGGCAATTAGTTTCAAATATCTTTTTTTTCATTTCGAGATTTTAAATTACATTAAATTTTATGCATGGAGAATTTGTTGGATTTTATATTGATATACATTTATTTTTAAAATCAGTTTGAATGTGAGTTGAAATTTCGGGATTAAAAACAGTTTGGACCGCACCGAAATATGCAAAATTTCGTATAGTTTTTAATAGTGTCCACAATATGGGTTGTAATGCTAACAAAAAGAATATGGGCTCCAAAAAAACCTTAAGAATTAGCAAATGGGCTGTAAATTATTAGAAATAATGGCAGATGGGTTGTATGCTATTTTCCACAGATTTGAGGCTTTCCTAAAAAAAGGTTGATGCACAAGCAGTGACTGTTGGATGTCCATCCAATGACCGTCGTGCTTCTTCAATCTCTGCTCTTCCTGCTCTAGCCGCTCAAACAAGCGCCAGCGGGACTGCCTGCTCCCTCCTCCCCGCGGCTGGTTGTGCTGCCGCGCAAGCCTCGCCGCCCCAACGTACTCCCATCGTTGGCCTAGCCATCCCTCTACTCACCCACACCTGATGTTATTCTCCGGCGACGGCAGACGAACCAGTAAACCCTCGTACAGTCGTACTCCCCTCCGTGTGGGAAACAACTGCCAAGTATTCCCTGGCTCCGTGTCGTTCCCTTCCTAGGCCTCGCCGTCGTCCACCGCCCTGGTGCTCTCGGCGCGGCCTGGTCAACGTGGTCAACAAACGACATGCATCTGAAGTGGACTGTACGTGGAGAGGCCCACAGCTGGGTCCACGGCCGCACGCAAGGAAATGCCTCCTTATTACGCGCAAAATAATGATTCCTCCACCTGACATCAGGGACCCACTGAAAGGGCCTCTGTATTTCGTGAAAAAAAGTTACTGCCGCTGACAGCTCAAACCCACAAGCTATATCTTCGCACGCAAGGAAGTGCCTCCTTATTACGGACAAAAAAAATCAATACTCCCCCTCTTAGTTGGGACCCAGTATAGTGGCAGGCTGACTTGTGGGCCTACTAAGTTGATGGGGACGGAGGGCTTTGTCAACTTAGTCAATATGCACGATTCTAGCTCCAGTGACCGTACGATGTCCATCCAACGGCCGTAGTGCTTCTTCAACATCTGGTCTTCTTGCTCCAGCCGCCCAAACTAGCGCCGGTCGTGCCTCGTGCTCCTGCCTCCCGTGGGTGGCTGCGATGCGGCGGAGGCCTCACCGCCCCCTACTACTCCCACCGCTGGCCAGGCCATTCCTCTACTCACCCACACCCCCTGTTATTCTGCGGTGATGGCAGCCTCACACCGTAGCGAACCAGTGAACCCTCGTACTCCTCTACGCATGGGAATCCACTGCCGCGTCTTCGCCGGCACTGCGTCGTCCCCTTCCTAGGCCTCGCCGTCGTCCACCGCCCTGGTGCTCTCGGCGTGGCGTGGTCAACATGGTCAAGGAACGGCTTCCATCGGACGTGGACTATACATGGAGAGGCTGAGATCTGGGTCCACGGCCGCAGCAAGGAAGTGCCTCCTTATTACGCGCAAAATAATTATTCCTCCACCTGATAGCGGGGACCCACCGGACGGGCCACCGTATTTTGCAAAAAAACATTTCCCCCTGACTGCTAGGACCCACCAACTACATCTTCGCACGCAAGGAAGTGCGTCCGGGCAAAAAAACGACTCCCGCCCTGACTCCTGGGACCCACCAGCTACATCTTCACACGCAAGGAAGTGCGTCCGGGCAAAAAAAACGATTCACCCCCCTGACAGCTGGGACCCACCAGCTACATCTTCGCAGGCAAGGAAGTGCCTGACAGTCGGGACCCACCTGGTCGAAGCGTACATAGCATTGTCATTCTGATCACGAACGTGTACGTACATATATACTTGTGGATGTAGAGGCGCGCACGTGTCATAGTAGAGGCGCGTACATGTCATAGTAGAGGCGCGCACGTAGCACATACACGTACGTACAGTGGCCAGTGTGCAAGAAAGAAAATACGGCCACGTATGTGTACATACGGGCGAGGTCTCGAACGCCTACTCGCGCATATGTACGGCCAGGGCCCGTGTACATGGCTGGGTCGGAATGGAAAAACAGCGTCGTCGTCGTGTTCATGGGGAGCCAACCGGCTGGGTCGAAACGGAATGCGTGGTCGTGTTCATCGGGAGGGCTTGGACGGAACAGGCGATGGAAACGAGGCCTGGCGTACCGCAGCACGGAGGAAACGGACCTCCTACGTTCAGAACGGGGTCCTGTTGATCGGGAGGGGTCTGGCGTATCGCAAAACGGAGGAAACGGACCTCCTACGGTCAAAACAGGGGTCCTGTTGATCGAGAGGGGTGTGGCGTACCGCAAAACGGACGAAACGGACCTCTCACGGTCGAAACAGGGGTCCTATTGATCGGGAGGGGTGTGGCGTACCGCAAAATGGATGAAACAGACTTGTGTTGGAGTGCTACAGTTGAAACGGGGGTCATGTTGATCGGGAGGGGTGTGGCGTACCACAAAACGGACGAAACGGACTTGTGTTGGAGCGTTACGGTCGAAACGGGGGTCCTGTTCATCGAGACGGTTGTGGCGTACCGCAAAACGGGACTCCACAAGATACTGTTCATCTCCACCGTCGACCTCCTCTAGCCTCCACGGGCTACCGTCGACCTCCTCCAGCCTTCACGGGCTCCTGTTCATCCAGCCTCTACCGCGCGCTACTCCACCAACTACTGTTCAACCACCCCTCCATGGGCACCCCTCCACCGTCTACTGTTCATCCGGCCCTCCACACCATGGGGTCCTATTCAACCACCCCTCGACGGGCAACCCTCCACCGTCTACTATTCATCCAGCCCTCCACACCATGGTGTCCAATTCATC
>NC_057795.1:559235878-559240538 GCF_018294505.1 Triticum aestivum | reverse complement strand
GCAACGCTCACTGTTCATCCAATCGATCGGCTTCAGTTAGCAGCAGTAGTGAAGGAATCGCTCGATCGGGTTCAGTTAACAGCCATTGATCGATCGCTCAGGTTCAGTAACGCGTAGCCTGCAGTGCAATCGCTCGAGTTCAGTTAGAGCCCAACGCCTCACTCGGGTTCAGTTAGAGCCAACACCTTGCACACACGCGCATATATGTACGAGAGAAACGCGCATCGCTCGGCCCCCGGCCTCCCACCATAACCGGGAACTCCGCGAAATTTTCCTCGCCCTCGCTTCTACCATGGTTTTTTCCGTCATGGACGGCCCAAAGAATGTCATGCAGCTGCGTCTCCAGCCCGCCCAGGACGAAAATCCCATTTTCTGTCATGATTTTGTGTCATAGAAGTAGGAGCCCACCACATCTATGATGATGCCGGGTTTTGTCACAATTATCTTCATAGAAGTGTCATATGTATGACAGGAAAAAAATTCGTTCGGCCCAAAATGTCACGAATGTGTCTTTTTTTGTAGTGTTATATCTTTTCGAGCACGGCGGTGGCTTAATTTTTGTAGAAATTACTAGTCTCTCATGCTTCACTTATATTATTTTGAGAGTCTCTTAGAACAGCATGGTATTTGCTATGCTTATAAAATTATTCCTAGAATGGTGGGCATCCAAGTTGGGTATAATAAAAACTATCATAGGAAGTGAATTGGATGCTATGATCAATTTGATACTTGATAATTGTTTTGAGATATGGAGGTAGTGATATTAAAGTCATGCTAGTTTGGTGATTATGAATTTAAAGAATGCTTGTGTTGAAGTTAGCAAGTCCCGTAGCATGCACGTATGGTTAAAGTTGTGTAACAAATTTGAAACATGAGGTGTTCTTAGATTGTGCATCCTTATGAGTGGCGGTCGGGGACGAGCGATGGTCTTTTCCTACCAATCTATCCCTCTAGGAGCATGCGCGTAGTGCTTGGTTTTTGATGACTTGTAGATTTTTGCAATAAGTATATGAGTTCTTTTGACTAATGTTGAGTCCATGGATTATACGCAGTTTTACCTTTCCATCATTGCTAGCCTCTTCGGTACCATGCATTGCCCTTTCTCACCTTGAGAGTTGGTGCAAACTTCGCCGGTGCATCCAAACCCCGTGATATGATACGCTCTATCACACATAAACCTCCTTATATCTTCCTCAAAACAGCCACCATACCTATCTATTATGGCATTTCCATTGCCATTCTGAGATATATTGCCATGCAACTTTCCACCGTTTTGTTTATCATCATGACACGCATTACTATTTTTCATATTGCCATTGCATGATCATGTAGTTGACATCGTATTTGGGGCAAGGCCACTTTGCATAATTTTTCATGCATGTCACTCTTGATTCATTGCCCATCCCGGTACACTGCTGGAGGCTTTCATATAGAGTCATATCATGTTCTAGTTTTGAGTTGTAATTCATGAGTTGTAAATCAATAAAAGTGTGATGATCATCATTATTAGAGCATTGTCCCCCAAAAAAGAAAGGCCAAAAAGAAAAAAAGCCAAAGAAAAAAAACTTTGCATCTTTTGGTACTCGACTATGAATATGTGTAACATTACGTTCGAGATTCATTAAGAATAAACCATTGACCATCGGGGCATGACCATAAAACATATCTCTCATATAAATAGAACAACCATTATTCTCGGATTTAAATGAGTAGCCATCTCGTATCAAACGAGATCCAGATACAATGTTCATGCTCAAACTTGGCACTAAATAACAATTATTGAGGTTTAAAACTAATCCCGTAGGTAAATGTAGAGGTAGCGTGCCGACGGCGATCACATCGACCTTGGAACCATTCCCGACGCGCATCGTCACCTCGTCCTTTGCCAGTCTCCGCTTATTCCGCAGCTCCTGCTGTGAGTTACAAATGTGAGAAACAGCACAGGTATCAAATACCCAGGAGTTACTACGAGTACTGTTAAGGTACACATCAATTACATGTATATCAAATATACCTTTAGTGTTGTCGGCCTTCTTGTCTGCTAAGTATTTGGGGCAGTTCCGCTTCCAGTGACCCTTCCCCTTGCAATAAAAGCACTCAGTCTCAGGCTTGGGTCCATTCTTTGACTTCTTCCCGGGAACTGGCTTACCGAGCGCGGCAACATCTTTGCCGTCCTTCTTGAAGTTCTTCTTACCCTTGCCCTTCTTGAACTTAGTGGTCTTATTGACCATCAACACTTGATGTTCTTTATTGATTTCAACCTCTGCTGACTTCAGCATTGAGAATACTTCAGGAATGGTCTTCACCATCCCTTGCATATTGTAGTTCAACACAAAGCTCTTGTAGCTCGGTGGGAGCGACTGAAGGATTCTGTCAATGACCGCCTCGTCCGGGAGGTTGATCTCCAGCTGGGACAGGCGGTTGTGCAACCCAGACATTTTGAGTATGTGCTCACTGACAGAACTGTTTTACTCCATCGTACAACTATAGAACTTGTCGGAGACTTCATATCTCTCGACCCGGGCATGAGCTTGGAAAACCATTTTCAGCTCCTCGAACATCTCATATGCTCCGTGCTTCTCAAAACGCTTTTGGATCCCCGGTTCTAAGCTGTAAAGCATGCCGCACTGAACGAGGGAGTAATCATCAGCACGTGATTGCCAAGCATTCATAATTTCTTGGTTCTCTGGGATGGGTGCTTCACCTAGCGGTGCTTCTAGGACATAATATTTCTTGGCTGCTATGAGGATGATCCTCAGGTTCCGGACCCAGTCCGAATAGTTGCTGCCATCATCTTTCAGTTTGGTTTTCTCTAGGAACGCGTTGAAGTTCATGTTGACATGAGCGTTGGCCATTTGATCTACAAGACATATTTTGCAAAAGTTTTAGACTAAGTTCATGATAATTGAGTTCATCTAATCAAATTATTTAATGAACTCCCACTCAGATTAGACATCCCTCTAGCCATCTAAGTGTTACACGATCCAAGTCGACTAGGCCGTGTCTGATCATCACGTGAGATGGACTAGTCATCATCGGTGAACATCTGCATGTTGATCGTATCTTCCATACGATTCATGTTCGACCTTTCGGTCTCTGTGTTCCGAGGCCATGTATGTACATGCTAGGCTCGTCAAGTTAACCCTAAGTGTTCAGCATGTGTAAATCTGTCTTACACCCGTTGTATGTGAATGTAAGGATCTATCACACCCGATCATCACGTGGTGCTTCGAAACGACGAACTTTAGCAACGGTGCACAGTTAGGGGGAACACTTTCTTGAAATTATTATAAGGGATCATCTTATTTACTACCGCCGTTCTAAGTAAACAAGATGCATAAAACATAATAAACATCACATGCAATTATATAGTAGTGACATGATATGGCCAATATCATATAGCTCCTTCGATCTCCATCTTCGGGGCTCCATGATCATCTTCGTCACCGGCATGACACCATGATCTCCATCATTGTGTCTTCATGAAGTTGTCATGCCAACGACTACTTCTACTTCTATGGCTAACGCGTTTAGCAATAAAGTAAAGTAATTTACATGGCGTTCTTCAATGACACGGAGGTCATACAAAAAATAAAGACAACTCCTATGGCTCCTGCCGGTTGTCATACTCATCGACATGCAAGTCGTGATTCCTATTACAAGAACATGATCTCATACATCACAATATATCATTCATCATTCATCACAACTTCTGGCCATATCACATCACATGACAATTGCTGCAAAAACAAGTTAGACGTCATCTAATTGTTGTTGCATCTTTTACGTGGCTGCAATTGGGTTCTAGCAAGAACGTTTTCTTACCTACGAATAACCACAACGTGATTTTGTCAACTTCTATTTACCCTTCATAAGGACCCTTTTCATCTAATCCGCTCCAACTAAAGTAGGAGAGACAGACACCCGCTAGCCACCTGATGCAGCTAGTGCATGTCTGTCGGTGGAACCTGTCTCATGTAAGCGTACGTGTAAGGTCGGTCCGGGCCGCTTCATCCCACAATACCGCTGAAGCAAGAAAAGACTAGTAGCGGCAAGCAAGTTGACAAGATCTACGCCCACAACAAATTTGTGTTCTACTCGTGCAATAGAGAACTACGCATAGACCTAGCTCATGATGCCACTGTTGGGTAACGTTGCAGAAAATAAAAGTTTTCCTACGGTTTCACCAAGATCCATCTATGAGTCCATCTAAGCAACGAGTGAAAGGGGAGATGCATCTACATACCACTTTGTAGATCGCGAGCGGAAGCATTCAAAAGAACGGGGTTGAAGTAGTCGTTCTCGTCGTGATCCTATCACCGGAGATCCTAGCGCCGAACGGACGGCACCTCCGCGTTCAACACATGTATGGTCAGCGTGATGTCTCCTCCGTCTTGATCCAGCAAGGGGGGAGGAGAGGTTGATGATGATCCAGCAGCACGACGGCGTGGTGGTGGATGCAGCAGAACTCCGACAGGGCTTCGCCAAGCTGCTGCGGGAGGAGGACGAGGTGTAGCAGGTGCGGCTGCCCTCCCCCCTGCCCTCCTTTATATAGGCCCCCAGGGGGGGCGCCGGCCCTGGGAGATTCAATCTCCCAAGGGGGCGGCGGCCAGGGGGGTGGAGTGCCCCCCAAGGCAAGTGGTGCGCCCCCCCCCCCCCC
>NC_057795.1:559194605-559235658 GCF_018294505.1 Triticum aestivum | reverse complement strand
CCTAGGGTTTCCAACCCTAGGCGCAGGGGGGGCCAAGGGGGGGCGCACCAGCCCACTTGAGGATGGTTCCCCTCCCACTTCAGCCCACGGGGCCCTCCGGGATAGGTGGCCCCACCCGGTGGACCCCCGGGACCCTTCCGGTGGTCCCGGTACAATACCGGGTGACCCCGAAACTTTCCCGATGGCCGAAACAGCACTTCCTATATAGTTTTCTTTACCTCCGGACCATTCCGGAACTCCTCGTGACGTCCGGGATCTCATACGGGACTCCGAACAACATTCGGTTTGCTGCATACTCATATTCATACAACCCTAGCATCACCGAACCTTAAGTGTGTAGACCCTACGGGTTCGGGAGACATGTAGACATGACCGAGACAGCTCTCCGGTCAATAACCAACAGCGGGATCTGGATACCCATGTTGGTTCCCACATACTCCTTGATGATCTCATCGGATGAACCACGATGTCGAGGGTTCAAGCAACCCCGTATACTATTCCCTTTGTCAGACGGTATGTTACTTGCCCGAGACTCGATCGTCGGTATCCCAATACCTCGTTCAGTCTCGTTACCGGCAAGTCACTTTACTCATACCGTAATGCATGATCTCGTGACCAGACACTTGGTCACCTTGAGTTCATTATGATGATGCACTACCAAGTGGGCCCAGTGATACCTCTCCATTATCCGGAGTGACAAATCCCAGTCTCGATCCGTGTCAACCCAACAGACACTTTCGGAGATACCTATAGTGCACCTTTATAGTCAACCAGTTACGTTGTGACGTTTGGTACACCCAAAGCACTCCTATGGTATCCGGGAGTTACACGATCTCATGGTCTAAGGAAAAGATACTTGACATTGGAAAAGCTCTAGCAAAACGAACTACACGGTCTTGTGCTACGCTTAGGATTGGGTCTTGTCCATCACGTCATTCTCCTAATGACGTGATCCCATTGTCAATGACATCTAATGTCCATAGTCAGGAAACCATGACTATCTGTTGACCAACGAGCTAGTCAACTAGAGGCTTACTAGGGACGTATTGTGGTCTATGTATTCACACGTGTATTACGATTTCCGGATAATACAATTATAGCATGAATAAAAGACAATTGTCATGAACAAGGAAATATAATAATAATCCTTTTATTATTGCCTCTAGGGCATATTTCCAACACGAGGCTCCCCCGACCGACTTCTTTCGCCTATATATTCCCATATACCCTAAAAACATCGAAGCACAAGATAGACCGGGAGTTCCGCCGACGCAAGCCTCTGTAGCCACCAAAAACCTCTCAGAAGCCCGTTTCGGAACCCTGTCGGAGGGGGAACCCATCACCGGTGGCCATCTTCATCATCCCGGCGCTCTCCGTGACGAGGAGGGAGTAGTTCACCCTCGGGGCTGAGGGTATGTACTAGTAGCTATGTGTTTGATCTCTCTCTCTCTCTCTCTCTCTCTCTCTCTCTCTCTCTCTATCGTGTTCTCTCTATGGCACGATCTTGATGTATCGCGAGCTTTGCTATTATAGTTGGATATTATGATGTTTCTCCCCTCTAGTCTCTTGTAATGGGTTGAGTTTTCCCTTTGAAGTTATCTTATTGGATTGAGTCTTTAAGGATTTGAGAACACTTGATGTATGTCTTGCCGTGTTTATCTGTGGTGACAATGGGATATCACGTGATCCACTTGATGTATGTTTTGGTGATCAACTTGCGGGTTTCGCCCATGTACCTATGCATAAGGGTTGGCACACATTTTCGTCTTGACTCTCTGGTAGAAACTTTGGGGCACTCTTTGAAGTACTTTGTGTTGGTTGGATAGATAAATCTGGGATTGTGTGATGCATATCATATAATCATGCCCACGGATACTTGAGGTGACAATGGAGTATCTAGGTGACATTAGGGTTTTGGTTGATTTGTGTCTTAAGGTGTTATTCTAGTACGAACTCTTGAATAGATCGATTCGAAAGAATAACTTTGAGGTGGTTTCGTACCCTACCATAATCTCTTCATTTGTTCTCTGCTATTAGTGGCTTTGGAGTGACTCTTTGTTGCATGTTTAGGGATATTTATATGATCCAATTATGTTATTATTGTTGAGAGAACTTGCACTAGTGAAAGTATGAACCTTAGGCCTTGTTTCCTACCATTGCAATACCGTTTACGCTCACTTTTATCATTACTTACCTTGTTGTTTTTATATTTTTCAGATTACAAAAACCTATATCTACCATCCATATTGCACTTGTATCACCATCTCTTCACCGAACTAGTGCACCTATACAATTTACCATTGTATTGGGTGTGTTGGGGACACAAGAGACTCTTTGTTATTTGGTTGCAGGGTTGTTTGAGAGAGACCATCTTCATCGTACGCCTCCCATGGATTGATAAACCTTAGGTCATCCACTTGAGGGAAAATTTGCTACTGTCCTACAAACCTCTACACTTGGAGGCCCAACAACGTCTACAAGAAGAAGGTTGTGTAGTAGACATCATGATACTATACCACGCGGTTTCCTTGCTCCTCGATATCGGAAAGAATACTTCCGTTCGCCAACATGTGGGATGTCGACCATCCTGGTCCACTTGCCATGCACGCGGAACTCCAAGGGAGAGTCACCCCAGTCGTCGCGCCGCAGTAATAATGACTAATGAGCCGTCAAATCACATGCCCATCCTTTCCCACTTTGAAGTTGCTCGGACGAAGGACCATCATGACTTCGTTGAATTCCGCATCTCGAATAAAACTACTGTACCAGCAGTACTGCTACCTACAGTAGTTACTCCAACAGAGGCCTCCTTTCATTCATAGGATATGAATTTTATAGGAATATGAAAATCATAGGAAGTGAGATGACATGCATCTCAATTCCTATAGAGAAAGAGATGCCATTTGATGCATAGGATAGGAATTTTTCCATTGAGTCTAGGCTAATGTACCGGTAATTTGCTCTAAAAACTACAGTAGTAACTAGTAGTATTGGTACATGCTCGTGCTCAGACACAAACACACACACTAACTACTAGTACTACTACTTCTCACATGTTGGCCAGACGCCGTTGTTCTCCTTCCCGGCTTTGTCGGCGACACCCCACCGTGCTTGGATCTCCGTCAACCTCTCTGCGGCAGCGCGTGCGTCCTCTTCTTTCTTGCGGCGGCGGGCGTCTCTTTTCTTGAGTGCTTTCTGAAATTTTCGCTCCCTATATGCGGCTTTGGACGCCTCTTGATCTACCTCCCATTCGGCCTTGGCAGCTTCAAATTCCTCCCACATAGGTGTGAGGTCGCGAGCGGCGATGAACTCGGCACGGCAAGATGCCATCGCTTCCCTACCATTTTGTGTGCGGTCATGGGCGGCGAGGAACTCGGCGCGGCAGGATGCCATCGCTTCCTTACCAATTAGTGTGCGGCGCGGTGGCATGAACGACGCTTGGTGAGAGCTCTGGGGTGGAGTGGTCGGACAACCGTATAGTGCATTGGTTTGTCAAGAGCTCAAGGACAGAAGACAAAGGAAATTTGGATTCCTCTTCAATCCTGGTCAAATGCATTGGCGGTCATTGAACTTGTCTTGATAGCTCACTTTGATCATTGTATACGAGATATGGTGATTATACGGTCATTGGATCAGCGTTTAGCTTAGTATTTGTATGGTTGACCAGTCAAACAGTCTGCATGCGCCTCATCAGCTCATGTTCTTTATCTATCTAGGCGGGCCTACCTGTCAGTGGAGAAAGAAATAAAAACCAAATTTATGTGTATGTGGGGAATCAAACCACGGACTCGTCGCTGCAACGCACACTCGTCAGCCAAATGAAAATGAAATACTTTGCGTCAGACACTCACGCTCATGTTGTCAAAGCATGCTAATGCATGCACGTCGCCCTCTCAATCAAAGTCCTGCTCATGGTGCAACGCAAACGGCGAGCCCATCACCTGCGCGCCCCGGTGGTGCCTGACATTACTGTTTAGACGTTTGATGGAGGGCTACGCGAACGCCGAGCATGTATTCACCTGGCTCAACACCAACGGTCATACTCGGAGCGCCTTGCTCATGTATATCGTCCATCACAACGACAATCTATAAAATAGCCTAGCTAGAGAGGGTACTATGGTACGGAGTATGTACTATCGTGAGCGACCGATCTTAGTGCCACTGCACACGAGTGTGTGTCTGATCGATTCGTCCATTATTCGTAAGTTATGCATGGTTGTGTAGTGTCTAATGGTGGTCGTCGAAGGCTAGTTGGTGACAAGAGCGGTTGCATGGATGCCTGGTTGTCAATACGTGCCACATATGCTTCAAAGGCTCATCATCCATGAGTTCACAGTTTACCACCATGCCAGCGTCTGACCGCACTGGCCTACCGAAACCCCTTCCATCGCTAGTGCGCGCTTCCCGCCTAAAACGGTCACCGTCCCTCCAGAACGTCAATGCCGCATTCACCGGACTTAACTGCAGGTGCAGTTGGTGTGTCACTGAAATGCGGGCCAGATGCCCATTGGGCCCACATGCATGTCAGTAACCAAACGCATCTGCAGTTAAGTCACTAAAGCAGCGTTCGCATTCACACCTGGCGAACCTACTCCGGCGCCAACCGGCCATCCGTCTGCCGCGGCTCATTGCCATTCGCCCGCTATATTAACTTGAGCTCCAGCTCCCAGCCATAGCGAAAGACCCACACTCATTCTGCTCCGGTCCCTTTCTTCTGTCGGCACCACTCCAACCATGTCCTCCTGGCGCTTCGAAGCTCTCTTAGACGTAATGTCGCAGGAGTAAACAAGGGACATCGGCGGCTCCGCTACGGGCACGCTCCAAAGCTCTCTTCAACATACTATCGCATGAGCAAACGAAGGAGATCACCGGCACCCACCTCCCCCCCGGCCACCCTCCGCCACAACGACCACAAAGCCAGCGCGCGGGCACGGGCGCAGCCGGCAGCGAGGAACAGTAGTACACGGTAGATCGCCGCCGCTCTGGTCCCAGGAAGGCCACCGCTACTCCACTCAGTCGACGCCAAGCTTGGTGGGGTAAACATCGGCGGCCGATTAGCCGCTTGACGGCGACGTGGAGGCAGAAATCTTCAAAACCTTGTGCTCCGGAGGAGGAGGTTATCGAGGCGGATGAGGAGGAGGCAAGGGAAATGGCCGGCTTTCTCGGGTTCATGGCCGGACATGGTGGTCGGGCGCTGGCGATCATTTAGATTAGGTTTACAATAGGTTTTAATACAGTTTGTGCGAAATATGTAATGAATTTCGTCCAGTTTGTAGGAAAAGTTTTCGAAATGTAATGAATTTCATCCGGTTAATTTGAAATTTTCTTTGTTTGCATGAATTTCGTTCAGTTTGTTCATATAGTTGTCGAAAGGTATGCGGGCAGCATCGGATGGCATCCATCAGTGTCCTCGGACAGATGCCGGTGTAAATTTGTGGGCCAGCACTGGAGATGCCCTAACTATCATGCTATAATCGCTAACAGTGCTCCATTATTTGGCAGGGAACAGTTATCCCTCGATCAAAATCAGATCCATGGTGTTTCACACTCCTCCCACGTAAGAGTGTAAATTCTTGCTTACATAAAAATGGAGCAAGTGGACGGCACTGTAGCACGTCATATCACTCAAACTAGCCCGCCTAACGAGCGGGAAAGCACCGCCCTCGTCATTTTGTTCTAGATTTCTATCGATCATCGTGAATATGTTACGCTTTGCAAGTTCTAAAGGAAAAGGCGGCACACTTACGACCCGTACACGTCGCACCCCCGACAGTCCGGCTCGCACGCCGCTCACCAGAGGGGACACGCGTTGTCTTGCAATTTCACTGACATGTGGGACTGCAATTGAATAAACTGTCGATAGCCAAAATCTAATCTCTCAGCAGGCGTCGACTGAGAAGAGAGAGACGAGGGAGGGAGAAGAGATCGTCCGCCCGCCGCGCATGGACTCCAAGAAATATATGGTGATAATGTGAGGTGGGCCATGCTGGAGTCCGGACCGCTTTCAAGCCTGCTCTGACCGCCCTGGCCCCTCAGACGCCAGCTACCCGCCGCATGCATGCATAGCAAGTAGTACCAGTAAAATACTGGGCTATAAGCCCGCTTATGTGGAGGAGAGAGAGGCATAGACAAAGTCAAGGAGTGGGCTCTGCAAGAGCCCGTCTCTACACGTGCTCCTAGGTGTAAAAAAATAATTCTAAAAAAAGAGGCATAAAAACAATTGTGTCTAAAAAAATAAAGATAAAAAACATTTGAGAGGAACTAGATAGAGAGAAAGTGAGAAAAAGTTGTAACCTTATAGCCAACCTTATAGTCAACAGTATGGTAGTATTACATGAGGAAGGAGGGAGTGGTTTACATGCCAAGTTCACTGGGCTGCCGTGTTTCACACTCCTCCGTCGTAACAGTGAAGA
Source organism: Triticum aestivum (assembly GCF_018294505.1). Taxonomy (NCBI): domain Eukaryota; kingdom Viridiplantae; phylum Streptophyta; class Magnoliopsida; order Poales; family Poaceae; genus Triticum; species Triticum aestivum. The sequence goes on along the minus strand of NC_057795.1, from coordinate 559,229,245 downwards.
CAATAGCTTTCATCAAAAATAAACAATGAATACTCGTTGCTCGTCCTCTATATCGAAAAGAATATTTTCATTCACTGACATGTGGGATGTCGACCATCCTGGTCCACCTGCCTTTCACAAAATTATCCTGGTCTACCCCGATCATATCACAGGCCCAACCTTTCCCACTATAAGTTGGTCAAACAAAGGAACCATCATGACTTCGTTGAATTCCACTTCTTCAAGAAAACTTACTGTACCCGCAATACTGCTACCACACGCGAAGACTGGACGGCACTGTACCACGCCATATCACTGAAACCCACTAGGCCATCCTAAAAAAAACCACTAGGCCAAACTATCCCACCTATAGGTCATTTAGTTCGGAACGGAGGGAGTACGTCTCTGTACTGCTATGATTTTGTGTTGTACGTCTTTGTACTTTTGCTATGATTTTCCTACCCTATGAACCAAATGAGGCCTGAATGTATCCGTGTCGACTAAGCCTACAATTTTAGGAGCTTGGGCTTTTGGCCGATCAACGACGGATAAGTATAAGCGTACCATGAGCTCATCAGCCCCAACGTTTCTCTTCGGTGAGTGTTTTACAAGTACTATAGCTCGCACAGTAGCTAGCCTACTAATACCAAGAATCATCAAACAGGCCCTGCTGATATGATAAATAGTTCAAACTTACATCTAAGCATGCCATATATTACATCAAAAGCTGGTGAGGATACATATGTTTCCATAACTCGGAGAGGGTTCGCATGATTTGCTATCAAACAAAAGTAGCAAGTACCGCCCACACAAGACAGTGCACTAGCCCTAAGATGGTTTGATAACACGCATCATTCTGGTAATTAAACACAGGGCAATGCAAACTACCCTGAAGGATTAGCGCGACCAACTATTTCTTGTCATCGATCTCTCGGGCAATGACCACAGCACGGACAACGGCATGGAATCGATCTCTGGGGCGATGTACATAGGACTAACCGCGACATCGGAATCGATCTCTGGGGCGATGTCCACAGGATGGACAGCGGCATCCGAATCGATCTTCGGGGCGATGCCAACAGGACGGACCGTGGCATCGAAAACGATCTCTGGGGCATTGTCCACGGGACGGGCCGCGACATCGGAATCATCAAGGACGTCCACCGGCACCTGCACAACCATAACATATTAGCAAGCACATTGCAAATAATCAAAAACCACAACTATGGTAATAAGCCATTATTTTTTACCTTGTGCAGCTCACTGGGGGATCCCATCCCTCGGGGGGGCATCTCCTCGTCCTCGATGGGGGCCATCACCTTGCCAGGGGAATACTGCTTCTCAACGGCGACTATGTCCTCAAACTCGGCCTTGAGCCTCGCACAGGTGGCCATCAGAGTTTCTAGGGTAGGCACGGTGGGGCCCTTGCTGTTCTTCCAACTTTCTTTGAGGAGTTCGTCCGCCAACGTCGTCGTCTCTTTGGCCAGTGCTTGTTTCTTGGAGTTCTTGGTCTCCATGGGTTGGCCCGCCAACATGGTCAACTCGTTGGTCGGTGCTCGCTTCCTGGAGATAGCTGTCTCCAGTGGGTTGTCTGCCGGCAACTCTTTACCTAGTGCTCCAGGATCCATCAATGAACTGACAAACAAAAAGAAATCGAAAGGAAACCACAATCACAATGAAAACAGGAAAGGCTGTGAGAAACGGTCGGTGCTTCGCAAAAAGAAGATTCTTGGATTGAAAATATAGTAGCATCACTGATTCGCCCACCGTTCCTTTGTCGGTACAAAAGAAAAATGGCAGAAGTGAGTAGCCTGGAGTGAGGTTTTCTTCAAGAAAGGGGAGAAAGGCTTCAACGAGCGTTCCAGTGAAATGATGGTTGCTTCATCCAGTCCAACTTCGAGGCCACTTTACCATTCCTAGTAAACGTGTGGGTTTTGTGATATGACGGGTCATGACGGCCACACCGAGGTGACCGGTGAGTCTCGACTGTAGCACCTCGCTGTGATTTGGTGGATGGAGGGCTCGGATGCTTTGATGTCCCACATGTAGATAGAGCGGCTAGTCATATAGGAGTGCTCAATATTGTGCACTGCGACCAAGGCGGAGAGGAAAATGAGAGAACTACGTAATTAATGCATGAGTTTAATTAGGGTAGTTTTGTAAAGTACGAGATACATTCCTCCAATCACAAAATGCCTTGGTTGATGAGATTTGAGATTTGAGCCCTATAAACCGGAAGGGAGGGAGTACTGCACGCGGTGTAGTCTAGTCACTTGTTGAAATCTCTAGAAAGGCAAATACTCCTTTCCGGTTTACAGGGCTATACTAGCAAGTAGTAGTACTACAATAGTGGGCTCAAAGAGCAATTTTGTCTCATGCAAGAGCCTGGCTATATGCGTGTTCCAAGGCACCGCACCACGCAAGTGTCGCAACTACCACGTTCGGGTTGCGCTTGGGTCTTCGCCTCTTCGAGACGACGAACAATGATGTTACTCCTAGTTCTACAGTATCTACAGAAACTTTTGTGTGCACGAGAATAATTTTAATAAATCACAGAAACGTGATTTTGTCTTGATTCGTTTTGCAGTAGATCATTATACAAATTTCCCAGGACTTCCAATTTTGGTAGGACTTTTAGAGTTCCAGAAGTATTCGAAAGTTACAGATTGCTACAGACTGTTCTGTTTTTGACAGATTCTGTTTTTCGTGTGTTGTTTGCTTATTTTGATGCATCTATGGCTAGTATCGGGGGGGTATGAACCATAGAGAAGTTGGAATACAGTAGGTTTAACACCAATATAAATAAAGAATGAGTTCATTACAGTATCTTATGTGGTGGTTTTTCTTTCTTGCACTAACGGGGCTTATGAGAATTCATGTTGAGTTTTGTGTTGTGAAGTTTTCAAGTTTTGGGTAAAGATTTGATGGACTATGGAATAAGGAGTGGCAGGAGCCTAAGCTTGGGGATGCCCATGGAACCCCAAGATATCCAAGGACAACCAAAATCCTAAACTTGGGGATGCCCCGGAAGGCATCCCCTCTTTCATCTTCGTTTATTGGTAACTTTACTTGGAGCTATATTTTTATTCACCACATGATATGTGTTTTGCTTGGAGTGTCTTGTATGATATAATTCTTTGCTTTTTAGTTTACAACAATCACCCTTGCTGTACACACCTTTTAGGAGAGACACACTTGATTTTGAATTTATTAGAATACTCTATGTGCTTCACTTATATCTTTTGAGCTAGATAGTTTTGCTCTAGTGCTTCACTTATATCTTTTAGAGCACGGCGGTGGCTTTATTTTGTAGAAATTGTTGATCTCTCATGATTCACTTATATTATTTTGAGAGTCTTATAGAACAGCATGGTATTTGCTATGGTTATAAATTTGGTCCTAGAATGATGGGCATCCAAGTTGGGTATAATAAAAACTAGCATAGAAAGTGAATTGGATTCTATGACTAGTTTGATGCTTGATAATTGTTTTGAGATATGAGGATGGTTATATTAGAGTCATGCTAGTGGGGTAATTATGAATTTGAGGAATACTTGTGTTGAAGTTTGTGATTCCCGTAGCATGCACGTGTGGTGAACCGCTTTGTGATGAAGTTGGAGCATAATTTATTTATTGATTGTCTTCCTTATGAGTGGCGGTCAGGGACGAGCGATGTTCTTTTCCTACCAATCTATCCCCCTAGGAGCATGCGCGTAGTACTTTGTTTCAATGACTTGTAGATTTTTGCAATAAGTATATGAGTTCTTTATGACTAATGTTGAGTCCATGGATTATACGCACTCTCACCCTTCCACCATTACTAGCCTCTCTTGTGCCATGCAACTTTCACCGGTACCATACACCCACCATATACCTTCCTCAAATCATCCACCATACCTACCTATTATGTCATTTCCATAGCCATTCCGAGATATATTGCCATGCAGCTTTCCAATGTTCCGTTTATTATGACATGCATCATCATTGTCATATTGCTTTTGCATGATCATGTAGTTGACATCATATTTGTGGCAACGCCACCTTCATAATTCTTCCATACATGTCACTCTTGATTCATTGCATATCCCGGTACACCGTCGGAGGCATTCATATAGAGTCATCTTTTGTTCTTAGTACCGAGTTGTAATCTTGAGTTGTAAGTAAATTAAAGTGTGATGATCTTCATTATTAGAGCATTGTCCCAAGTGAGGAAAGGATGATGGAGACTATGATTCCCCCACAAGTCGGGATGAGACTTCGGACTTTATATAAAAAAAGAGAAAGGCCAAATAAAAAAAGAAAAGAAAAGAGAAAAAAAGAAAAAAAATGAGAGAAAAAGAGAGAAGGGACAATGTTACTATCCTTTTTACCACACTTGCGCTTCAAAGTAGCACTATGATCTTCATAATAGAGAGTCTCCTAGGTTGTCACTTTCATATACTAGTGGGAATTTTTCATTATAGAACTTGGCTTGTATATTCCAATGATGGGCTTCCTCAAAACGCCCTAGGTCTTCGTGAGCAAGCAAGTTGGATGCACACCCACTTAGTTTCTTTTGTTCAGCTTTCATACATTTATAGCTCTAGTGCATCTGTTGCATGGCAATCCCTACTCACTCACATTGATATCTATTAATGGGCATCTCCATAGCCCATTGATACGCCTAGTTGATGTGAGACTGTCTTCTCCTTTTTTATCTTCTCCACAACCACCATTCCATTCCACATATAGTGCTATGTCCATGGCTCATGCTCATGTATTGCATGAAAGTTGAAAAAATTTGAGAATACTAAAGTATGAAACAATTGCTTGGCTTGTCATCGTGGTTGTGCATGATTAAATACTTTGTGTGATGAAGATAGATCATAGCCAGACTATATGATTTTGTAGGGATAGCTTTCTTTAGCCATGTTATTTTGAGAAGACATGATTGCTTTGTTAGTATGCTTGAAGTATTATTGTTTTTATGTCAATATGAACTTTTATTTTGAATCATTTGGATCTGAACATTCATGCCACAATAAAGAAAAATACATTGAGAAATATGCTAGGTAGCATTCCACATCAAAAAAATTGTTTTTATCATTTACCTACTCGAGGACGAGCAGGAATTAAGCTTGGGGATGCTTGATACGTCTCCAACGTATTTATAATTTTTTATTGTTCCATGCTATTATATTACCCGTTTTGGATGTTTATGGGCTTTACTTTACACTTTTATATCATTTTTGGGACTAACCTACTAACCGGAGGCCCAGCCCGAATTGCTGTTTTTTTTTGCCTATTTTAGTGTTTCGAAGAAAAGGAATATCAAACGGAGTCCAAACGGGATGAAACCTTCGGGAGCGATCTTTTTGGACCAAATACAAACCAGAAGGCCTGGAGTGGACGTCAAGCAGCAAATGAGGGGGGCACGAGGGTGCACGGAGCGCCCTAGGGGGTGGGGGCGCCCCCCACCCTCGTGGGCCCCTCGTGGCTCAACCGACCTACTTCTTCCTCCTATATATATTCACGTACCCTGAAAACATCTAGGAGCACCACGAAAACCTAATTCCACTGCCGCAACCTTTTGTATCCGCGAGATCCCATCTTGGAGCCTTCGTCGGCACTCCGCCAGAGGGGGAATCGACCATGGACAGCCTCTACATCAACCCCAAGGCCTCTCCGATGAGTTGTGAGTAGTTTACCACAGACCTTCGGGTCCATAGTTATTAGCTAGATGGCTTCTTCTCTCTCTTTGAATCTCAATACAAAGTTCTCCTCGATCTTCTTGGAAATTTATTCGATGTAACTCTTTTTGCGGTGTGTTTGTCGAGATCCGCTGAATTGTGGGTTTATGATCAAGTTTATCTATGAGAAATAATTGAATCTTCTCTAAATTCTTTTATGTGTGATTGGTTATCTTTGCAAGTCTCTTCGACTTATCAGTTTGGTTTGGCCTACTAGATTGATCTTTCTTGCAATAGGAGAAGTGCTTAACTTTGGATTCACTCTTGCAGTGTCCTTTCCCAGTGACAGCAGGGGCAGCAAGGCACGTATTGTATTGTTGCCATCGAGGATAAGAAGATGGGGTTTATATCATATTGCATGAGTTTATCCCTCTACATCATGTCATTTTTCTTAATGTGTTACTCTGTTCTTCATGAACTTAATACTCTAGATGCAGGTAGGAGTCGGTCGATGTGTGGAGTAATAGTAGTAGATGCAGAATCATTTCGGTCTACTTGTCACGGACGTGATGCCTATATACATGATCATGCCTAGATAATCTCATAACTATGCACTTTTCTATCAATTGCTCGACAGTAATTTGTTCACCCACCGTAATACTTATGCTATCTTGAGAGAAGCCACTAGTGAAACCTATGGCCCCCGGGTCTATCTTTTATCATATAAGTTTCCGATCTACTATTATTTGCATCTTTTACTTTCCAAACTATATCATAAAAATACCAACAAATATTTATCTTATCTTATTATCTCTATCAGATCTCACTTTTGCAAGTTACCGTGAAGGGATTGACAACCCCTTTATTGCGTTGGTTGCGAGGTTCTTGTTTATTTGTGTAGGTGCATGGGACTTTTCAGGAGCCTCCTACTGGATTGATACCTTGATTCTCAAAAACTGAGGGAAATACTTACGCTACTTTGCTGCATCACCCTTTCCTCTTCAAGGGAACACCAACGCAGTTCTCAAGAGGTAGCAAGAAGGATTTCTGGCGCCGTTGTCGGGGAGGTCTTTGCTCAAGTCAAGACATACCAAGTACCCATCACAAACTCATCTCCCTCGCATTACATTATTTGCCATTTGCCTCTCATTTTCCTCTCCCCCATTTCACCCTTGTTGTTTTATTCGCCCTTCTATCATCCAATCTTGTGTTACCATGTGCCTTCTTTTTGCTTGCATCTTCGCTTGCCAAAAGTTTATGGATCCTTATCCACTTGCTAATCTCTTTAAGAGATCCAATTATGATGAACCTATTGCTAGTGAGTTGAGTGCACTAGATTATCTTTATGAGGTTTTGCTTAAAATTCGTGAATCTGAAAATTGTGATGAAGTACTTTATGAAGCGATTCAGGATAGATCTTTGAATAAGAAGCATGATTGCAATGATTTTATTATAAATTCTATTGATGTCAATTGTGCTAATAATATGCAAAACCCTAAGCTTGGGAATGCTAATTTTGCTATGTCTACTACTTGTTGCAATGATCATGATTGGGGTGATTCTTCTTATGATCTTGAAAATTTATTTAAGCCCCATGGTGAATATGAGATTGATAATAGTGTTTGCAATATTATTGAAAGTGGGTTTGGAAGAGTGTCAACTTTAGATCCCACATATTTGGAGAATGTTCAATCTTATGAAATTTTTGAAAGTGGGTTTGGAGAGGTCATGACTTTAGTTAATGTTAATCCCACTATTTTGGAAGAGTGTCAACTTTGCATGCATGTGGATCGTGTTGAAAATATTTGATGTGATAGCTATTTTGTTGAATTTGCTTATGATCCCACATGAAAATATGATTGTAGAAATTTTCATGTTGCTAAATTACCTCTCCTTATGTTGAGATTGTTATTGTTTCTTTCCGCTTCCCTGCATATGCTACTTTTTGCTTGACATGATAATTTGTTTTCTTATAAGATGCCTATGCATAGGAAGTATGTTAGACTTAGATGTGTTTGTCACGTGTTTCATGATGCTCTCTTTGTGCTTCAATTCTTGTCTTTCATGTGAGCATCATTGAAATTATCAATGCCTAGCTAGGGGCGTTAAACGATAGCACTTGTTGGGAGGCAACCCAATTTTATTTTAGTTCCTTGCTTTTTGCTTATGTTTAGTAAAAAATATATTTCATCTAGCTTCTGTTTAGATGTGGTTTTATGTTTTAATTAGTGTTTTTGCCAAGTAGAACCTATAGGATAACCTACGGTGATAGTTAATTTGATTCTCCTAAAAAACAGAAACTTCTACACACACGAGAATATTTTTAATAAATCAGAGAAACGTGCTTTTGCATTGATTCATTTTGCAGTAGATCATTAGACAAATTTCCCAAGACTTCCTATTTTGGTAGGAGTTTTAGAGTTCCAGAAGTATTCGAAAGTTACAGATTGCTACAGACTGTTCTGTTTTTGACACATTCTATTTTTCGTGTGTTGTTTGCTTATTTTGATGCATCTATGGCTCGTATCGGAGGGTATGAACCATAGAGAAGTTGGAATACAGTATCTTTAACACCAATATAAATAAAGAATGAGTTCATTATAGTACCTTATGTGGTGGTTTTTCTTTCTTGCACTAACGGAGCTTATGAGAATTCCTGTTGAGTTTTGTGTTGCGAAGTTTTCAAGTTTTGGGTAAAGATTTGATGGACTATGGAATAAGGAGTGGCAGGAGCCTAAGCTTGAGGATGCCCATGGCACCCCAAGATATCCAAGGACAACCAAAAGCCTAAGCTTGGGGATGCCCTGGAAGGCATCCCCTCTTTCGTCTTCGTTTATCGGTAACTTTACTTGGAGCTATATTTTTATTCACCACATGATATGTGTTTTGCTTGGAGCGTCTTGTATGATATGATTCTTTGCTTTTTAGTTTACCACAATCATCCTTGTTGTACACACCTTTTCGGAGAGACACACTTGATTTGGAATTTATTAGAATACTCTATGTGCTTCACTTTTATCTTTTGAGCTAGATAGTTTTGCTCCAGTGCTTCACTTATATCTTTTAGAGCACGGCGGTGGCTTTATTTTGCAGAAATTGTTGATCTCTCATGCTTCACTTATATTGTGCTACTGCTTGCCGATTTTATAAAGGAGTAACTTGGAGCCTGAACTCGCATGCAAATCATTGCATTTGGTGATTTCAGTAGAACTGCACAAAAAGATTAGATGGACATATACTTATGCTGCTGCTATGTACTCCAAAGTTCACTCAGACAAACATCGATGTTGACAAGAAGTGCCTATATTCATTCGAGTATCAACCGGCATCAACCAGTTGTCGAACTCCAAGTATTAGGAGAGTGAACGCCAAAAATATTGCTTGGCGCATTGCCCAGAAAAACACAGTCTAGTCTTTGGTCCCAACTTGTGCCTTTTGGTTATCGGCAGATATGGTAGCGAACTGTATGGCATGGAGTCTAAAGATTCCAGACAAGTTGGTTGACGCGTATATTCATCTGGCGCTTAATCAGTCTGCACGCCAGGGATGCTCCATTTCAGTTGAACTCCACAAAAAAATTGGGTGGTTCATTTTCTCAACCGCCTCCTTTCTCATCTGCAATGTAGAATTTTGGCGAGCTACAGGACCAAGATGAGCCAGTAAACTAGTTGGATGAAAGTAGTGGCCAAGTTGCTCAAACCTCCCTCGGCATGAGGCCACTATTTGAGGATAAACCTACAAGCAAAGTTCAGATTGTCTGTGCTGCCTCTTATGTACTCGAAAGTTTACTCGTACAAGCATTAAGCAAGAAGTACCTCCGACTGAACACCATTTACCAGTCTGTACCCTAGGTAATTAAAGTTCATTCACGAATCATATTGGCTGTGATCTCAATCATTTGGATGCATAAACATACTGAACATGTGTATATCTGAATCTTTAAGGATTTGAGAACACTTGATGTATGTCTTGCCGTGTTTATCTGTGGTGACAATGGGATATCATGTGATCCACTTGATGTATGTTTTGGTGATCAACTTGCGGGTTCCGCCCATGTACCTATGCATAAGGGTTGGCACACATTTTCGTCTTGACTCTCTGGTAGAAACTTTGGGGCACTCTTTGAAGTACTTTGTGTTGGTTGGATAGATAAATCTGGGATTGTGTGATGCATATCATATAATCATGCCCACGGATACTTGAGGTGACAATGGAGTATCTAGGTGACATTAGGGTTTTGGTTGATTTGTGTCTTAAGGTGTTATTCTAGTACGAACTCTTGAATAGATCGATCCGAAAGAATAACTTTGAGGTGGTTTCGTACCCTACCATAATCTCTTCATTTGTTCTCTGCTATTAGTGGCTTTGGAGTGACTCTTTGTTGCATGTTTAGGGATATTTATATGATCCAATTATGTTATTATTGTTCAGAGAACTTGCACTAGTGAAAGTATGAACCTTAGGCCTTGTTTCCTACCATTGCAATACCGTTTACGCTCACTTTTATCATTACTTACCTTGTTGTTTTTATATTTTTCAGATTACAAAAACCTATATCTACCATCCATATTGCACTTGTATCACCATCTCTTCACCGAACTAGTGCACCTATACAATTTACCATTGTATTGGGTGTGTTGGGGACACAAGAGACTCTTTGTTATTTGGTTGCAGGGTTGTTTGAGAGAAACCATCTTCATTGTACGCCTCCCATGGATTGATAAACCTTAGGTCATCCACTTGAGGGAAAATTTGCTACTGTCCTACAAACCTCTACACTTGGAGGCCCAACAACGTCTACAAGAAGAAGGTTGTGTAGTAGACATCATGATACTATACCACGTGGTTTCCTTGCTCCTCGATATCGGAAAGAATACTTCCGTTCGCCAACATGTGGGATGTCGACCATCCTGGTCCACTTGCCATGCACGCGGAACTCCAAGGGAGAGTCACCCCAGTCGTCGCGCCGCAGTAATAATGACTAATGAGCCGTCAAATCACATGCCCATCCTTTCCCACTTTGAAGTTGCTCGGACGAAGGACCATCATGACTTAGTTGAATTCCGCATCTCGAATAAAACTAATGTACCAGCAGTACTGCTACCTATAGTAGTTACTCCAACAGAGGCCTCCTTTCATTCATAGGATATGAATTTTATAGGAATATGAAAATCATAGGAAGTGAGATGACATGCATCTCAATTCCTATAGAGAAAGAGATGCCATTTGATGCATAGGATAGGAATTTTTCCATTGAGTCTAGGCTAATGTACTGGTAATTTGCTCTAAAAACTACAGTAGTAACTAGTAGTATTGGTACATGCTCGTGCTCAGACACAAACACACACACTAACTACTAGTACTACTACTTCTCACATGTTGGCCAGACGCCGTTGTTCTCCTTCCCGGCCTTGTCGGCGACACCCCACCGTGCTTGGATCTCCGTCAACCTCTCTGCGGCAGCGCGTGCGTCCTCTTCTTTCTTGCGGCGGCGGGCGTCTCTTTTCTTGAGTGCTTTCTGAAATTTCCGCTCCCTATATGCGGCTTTGGACGCCTCTTGATCTACCTCCCATTCGGCCTTGGCAGCTTCAAATTCCTCCCACATAGGTGTGAGGTCGCGAGCGGCGATGAACTCGGCACGGCAAGATGCCATCGCTTCCCTACCATTTTGTGTGCGGTCATGGGCGGCGAGGAACTCGGCGCGGCGAGATGCCATCGCTTCCTTACCAATTAGTGTGCGGCGCGGTGGCATGAACGACGCTTGGTGAGAGCTCTGGGGTGGAGTGGTGGACAACCGTATAGTGCATTGGTTTGTCAAGAGCTCAAGGACAGAAGACAAAGGAAATTTGGATTCCTCTTCAATCCTGGTCAAATGCATTGGCGGTCATTGAACTTGTCTTGATAGCTCACTTTGATCATTGTATACGAGATATGGTGATTATACGGTCATTGGATCAGCGTTTAGCTTAGTATTTGTATGGTTGACCAGTCAAACAGTCTGCATGCGCCTCATCAGCTCATGTTCTTTATCTATCTAGGCGGGCCTACCTGTCAGTGGAGAAAGAAATAAAAACCAAATTTATGTGTATGTGGGGAATCAAACCACGGACTCGTCGCTGCAACGCACACTCGTCAGCCAAATGAAAATGAAATACTTTGCGTCAGACACTCACGCTCATGCTGTCAAAGCATGCTAATGCATGCACGTCGCCCTCTCAATCAAAGTCCTGCTCATGGTGCAACGCAAACGGCGAGCCCATCACCTGCGCGCCCCGGTGGTGCCTGACATTACTGTTTAGACGTTTGATGGAGGGCTACGCGAACGCCGAGCATGTATTCACCTGGCTCAACACCAACGGTCATACTCGGAGCGCCTTGCTCATGTATATCGTCCATCACAACGACAACCTATAAAATAGCCTAGCTAGAGAGGGTACTATGGTACGGAGTATGTACTATCGTGAGCGACCGATCTTAGTGCCACTGCACACGAGTGTGTGTCTGATCGATTCGTCCATTATTCGTAAGTTATGCATGGTTGTGTAGTGTCTAATGGTGGTCGTCGAAGGCTAGTTGGTGACAAGAGCGGTTGCATGGATGCCTGGTTGTCAATACGTGCCACATATGCTTCAAAGGCTCATCATCCATGAGTTCACAGTTTACCACCATGCCAGCGTCTGACCGCACTGGCCTACCGAAACCCCTTCCATCGCTAGTGCGCGCTTCCCGCCTAAAACGGTCACCGTCCCTCCAGAACGTCAATGCCGCATTCACCGGACTTAACTGCAGGTGCAGTTGGTGTGTCACTGAAATGCGGGCCAGATGCCCATTGGGCCCACATGCATGTCAGTAACCCAACGCATCTGCAGTTAAGTCACTGAAGCAGCATTCGCATTCACACCCGGCGAACCTACTCCGGCGCCAACCGTCCATCCCTCTGCCGCGGCTCATTGCCATTCGCCTGCTATATTAACTTGAGCCCCAGCTCCCAGCCATAGTGAAAGACCCACACTCATTCTGCTCCGGTCCCTTTCTTCTGTCGGCACCACTCCAACCATGTCCTCCTGGCGCTTCGAAGCTCTCTTAGACGTACTGTCGCAGGAGTAAACAAGGGACATCGGCGGCTCCGCTACGGGCGCGCTCCAAAGCTCTCTTCAACATACTATCGCATGAGCAAACGAAGGAGATCACCGGCACCCACCTCCCCCCCGGCCACCCTCCGCCACAACGACCACAAAGCCAGCGCGCGGGCGCGGGCGCAGCCGGCAGCGAGGAACAGTAGTACACGGTAGATCGCCGCCGCTCTGGTCCCAGGAAGGCCACCGCTACTCCACTCAGTCGATGCCAAGCTTGGTGGGGTAAACATCGGCGGCCGATTAGCCGCTTGACGGCGACGTGGAGGCAGAAATCTTCAAAACCTTGTGCTCCGGAGGAGGAGGTTATCGAGGCAGATGAGGAGGAGGCAAGGGAAATGGCCGGCTTTCTCGGGTTCATGGCCGGACATGGTGGTCGGGCGCTGGCGATCATTTAGATTAGGTTTACAATAGGTTTTAGCGCAGTTTGTGCGAAATATGTAATGAATTTCGTCCAGTTTGTAGGAAAAGTTTTCGAAATGTAATGAATTTCATCCGGTTAATTTGAAATTTTCTTTGTTTGCATGAATTTCGTTCAGTTTGTTCATATAGTTGTCGAAAGGTATGCGGGCAGCATCGGATGGCATCCATCAGTGTCCTCGGACAGATGCCGGTGTAAATTTGTGGGCCAGCACTGGAGATGCCCTAACTATCATGCTATAATCGCTAACAGTGCTCCATTATTTGGCAGGGAACAGTTATCCCTCGATCAAAATCAGATCCATGGTGTTTCGCACTCCTCCCACGTAAGAGTGTAAATTCTTGCTTACATAAAAATGGAGCAAGTGGACGGCACTGTAGCACGTCATATCACTCAAACTAGCCCGCCTAACGAGCGGGAAAGCACCGCCCTCGTCATTTTGTTCTAGATTTCTATCGATCATCGTGAATATGTTACGCTTTGCAAGTTCTAAAGGAAAAGGCGGCACACTTACGACCCGTACGCGTCGCACCCCCGACAGTCCGGCTCGCACGCCGCTCACCAGAGGGGACACGCGTTGTCTTGCAATTTCACTGACATGTGGGACTGCAATTGAATAAACTGTCGATAGCCAAAATCTAATCTCTCAGCAGGCGTCGACTGAGAAGAGAGAGACGAGGGAGGGAGAAGAGATCGTCCGCCCGCCGCGCATGGACTCCAAGAAATATATGGTGATAATGTGAGGTGGGCCATGCTGGAGTCCGGACCGCTTTCAAGCCTGCTCTGACCGCCCTGGCCCCTCAGACGCCAGCTACCCGCCGCATGCATGCATAGCAAGTAGTACCAGTAAAATACTGGGCTATAAGCCCGCTTATGTGGAGGAGAGAGAGGCATTGACAAAGTCAAGGAGTGGGCTCCGCAAGAGCCCGTCTCTACACGTGCTCCTAGGTGTAAAAAAATAATTCTAAAAAAAGAGGCATAAAAAACAATTGTGTCTAAAAAATAAAGATAAAAAACATTTGAGAGGAACTAGATAGAGAGAAAGTGAGAAAAAGTTGTAACCTTATAGCCAACCTTATAGTCAACAGTATGGTAGTATTACATGAGGAAGGAGGGAGTGGTTTACATGCCAAGTTCACTGGGCTGCCGTGTTTCACACTCCTCCGTCGTAACAGTGAAGACAATAGCTTTCATCAAAAATAAACAATGAATACTCGTTGCTCGTCCTCTATATCGAAAAGAATATTTTCATTCGCTGACATGTGGGATGTCGACCATCCTGGTCCACCTGCCTTTCACAAAATTATCCTGGTCTACCCCGGTCATATCACAGGCCCAACCTTTCCCACTATAAGTTGGTCAAACAAAGGAACCATCATGACTTCGTTGAATTCCACTTCTTCAAGAAAACTTACTGTACCCGCAATACTGCTACCACACGCGAAGACTGGACGGCACTGTACCACGCCATATCACTGAAACCCACTAGGCCATCCTAAAAAAACCACTAGGCCAAACTATCCCACCTATAGGTCATTTAGTTCGGAACGGAGGGAGTACGTCTCTGTACTGCTATGATTTTGTGTTGTACGTCTTTGTACTTTTGCTATGATTTTCCTACCCTATGAACCAAATGAGGCCTGAATGTATCCGTGTCGACTAAGCCTACAATTTTAGGAGCTTGGGCTTTTGGCCGATCAACGACGGATAAGTATAAGCGTACCATGAGCTCATCAGCCCCAACGTTTCTCTTCGGTGAGTGTTTTACAAGTACTATAGCTCGCACAGTAGCTAGCCTACTAATACCAAGAATCATCAAACAGGCCCTGCTGATATGATAAATAGTTCAAACTTACATCTAAGCATGCCATATATTACATCAAAAGCTGGTGAGGATACATATGTTTCCATAACTCGGAGAGGGTTCGCATGATTTGCTATCAAACAAAAGTAGCAAGTACCGCCCACACAAGACAGTGCACTAGCCCTAAGATGGTTTGATAACACGCATCATTCTGGTAATTAAACACAGGGCAATGCAAACTACCCTGAAGGATTAGCGCGACCAACTATTTCTTGTCATCGATCTCTCGGGCAATGACCACAGCACGGACAACGGCATGGAATCGATCTCTGGGGCGATGTACATAGGACTAACCGCGACATCGGAATCGATCTCTGGGGCGATGTCCACAGGATGGACAGCGGCATCCAAATCGATCTTCGGGGCGATGCCAACAGGACGGACCGTGGCATCGAAAACGATCTCTTGGGCATTGTCCACGGGACGGGCCGCGACATCGGAATCATCAAGGACGTCCACCGGCACCTGCACAACCATAACATATTAGCAAGCACATTGCAAATAATCAAAAACCACAACTATGGTAATAAGCCATTATTTTTTACCTTGTGCAGCTCACTGGGGGATCCCATCCCTCGGGGGGGCATCTCCTCGTCCTCGATGGGGGCCATCACCTTGCCAGGGGAATACTGCTTCTCAACGGCGACTATGTCCTCAAACTCGGCCTTGAGCCTCGCACAGGTGGCCATCAGAGTTTCTAGGGTAGGCACGGTGGGGCCCTTGCTGTTCTTCCAACTTTCTTTGAGGAGTTCGTCCGCCAACGTCGTCGTCTCTTTGGCCAGTGCTTGTTTCTTGGAGTTCTTGGTCTCCATGGGTTGGCCCGCCAACATGGTCAACTCGTTGGTCGGTGCTCGCTTCCTGGAGATAGCTGTCTCCAGTGGGTTGTCTGCCGGCAACTCTTTACCTAGTGCTCCAGGATCCATCAATGAACTGACAAACAAAAAGAAATCGAAAGGAAACCACAATCACAATGAAAACAGGAAAGTCTGTGAGAAACGGTCAGTGCTTCGCAAAAAGAAGATTCTTGGATTGAAAATATAGCAGCATCACTGATTCGCCCACCGTTCCTTTGTCGGTACAAAAGAAAAATGGCAGAAGTGAGTAGCCTGGAGTGAGGTTTTCTTCAAGAAAGGGGAGAAAGGCTTCAACGAGCGTTCCAGTGAAATGATGGTTGCTTCATCCAGTCCAACTTCGAGGCCACTTTACCACTGCTGGTAAAGGTGTGGGTTTTGTGATATGACGGGTCATGATGGCCACACCGAGGTGACCGGTGAGTCTCGACTGTAGCACCTCGTTGTGATTTGGTGGATGGAGGGCTCGGATGCTTTGATGTCCCACATGTAGATAGAGCGGCTAGTCATATAGGAGTGCTCAATATTGTGCACTGCGACCAAGGCGGAGAGGAAAATGAGAGAACTACGTAATTAATGCATGAGTTTAATTAGGGTAGTTTTGTAAAGTACGAGATACATTCCTCCAATCACAAAATGCCTTGGTTGATGAGATTTGAGATTTGAGCCCTATAAACCGGAAGGGAGGGAGTACTGCACGCGGTGTAGTCTAGTCACTTGTTGAAATCTCTAGAAAGGCAAATACTCCTTTCCGGTTTACAGGGCTATACTAGCAAGTAGTAGTACTACAATAGTGGGCTCAAAGAGCAATTTTGTCTCATGCAAGAGCCTGGCTATATGCGTGTTCCAAGGCACCGCACCACGCAAGTGTCGCAACTACCACGTTCGGGTTGCGCTTGGCTCTTCGCCTCTTCGAGAAGACAAACAATGATGTTACTCCTAGTTCTACAGTATCTACAGAAACTTTTGTGTGCACGAGAATAATTTTAATAAATCACAGAAACGTGATTTTGTCTTGATTCGTTTTGCAGTAGATCATTAGACAAATTTCCCAGGACTTCCAATTTTGGTAGGACTTTTAGAGTTCCAGAAGTATTCGAAAGTTACAGATTGCTACAGACTGTTCTGTTTTTGACAGATTCTGTTTTTCGTGTGTTGTTTGCTTATTTTGATGCATCTATGGCTAGTATCGGGGGGGTATGAACCATAGAGAAGTTGGAATACAGTAGGTTTAACACCAATATAAATAAAGAATGAGTTCATTACAGTATCTTATGTGGTGGTTTTTCTTTCTTGCACTAACGGGGCTTATGAGAATTCCTGTTGAGTTTTGTGTTGTGAAGTTTTCAAGTTTTGGGTAAAGATTTGATGGACTATGGAATAAGGAGTGGCAGGAGCCTAAGCTTGGGGATGCCCATGGAACCCCAAGATATCCAAGGACAACCAAAATCCTAAACTTGGGGATGCCCCGGAAGGCATCCCCTCTTTCATCTTCGTTTATCGGTAACTTTACTTGGAGCTATATTTTTATTCACCACATGATATGTGTTTTGCTTGGAGTGTCTTGTATGATATAAGTCTTTGCTTTTTAGTTTACAACAATCACCCTTGCTGTACACACCTTTTAGGAGAGACACACTTGATTTGGAATTTATTAGAATACTCTATGTGCTTCACTTATATCTTTTGAGCTAGATAGTTTTGCTCTAGTGCTTCACTTATATCTTTTAGAGCACGGCGGTGGCTTTATTTTGTAGAAATTGTTGATCTCTCATGATTCACTTATATTATTTTGAGAGTCTTATAGAACAGCATGGTATTTGCTATGGTTATAAATTTGGTCCTAGAATGATGGGCATCCAAGTTGGGTATAATAAAAACTAGCATAGAAAGTGAATTGGATTCTATGACTAGTTTGATGCTTGATAATTGTTTTGAGATATGAGGATGGTGATATTAGAGTCATGCTAGTGGGGTAATTATGAATTTGAGGAATACTTGTGTTGAAGTTTGTGATTCCCGTAGCATGCACGTGTGGTGAACCGCTTTGTGATGAAGTTGGAGCATAATTTATTTATTGATTGTCTTCCTTATGAGTGGCGGTCAGGGACGAGCGATGTTCTTTTCCTACCAATCTATCCCCCTAGGAGCATGCGTGTAGTACTTTGTTTCAATGACTTGTAGATTTTTGCAATAAGTATATGAGTTCTTTATGACTAATGTTGAGTCCATGGATTATACGCACTCTCACCCTTCCACCATTACTAGCCTCTCTTGTGCCATGCAACTTTCACCGGTACCATACACCCACCATATACCTTCCTCAAATCATCCACCATACCTACCTATTATGTCATTTCCATAGCCATTCCGAGATATATTGCCATGCAACTTTCCAATGTTCCGTTTATTATGACATGCATCATCATTGTCATATTGCTTTTGCATGATCATGTAGTTGACATCATATTTGTGGCAAAGCCACCTTCATAATTCTTCCATACATGTCACTCTTGATTCATTGCATATCCCGGTACACCGTCGGAGGCATTCATATAGAGTCATCTTCTGTTCTTAGTACTGAGTTGTAATCTTGAGTTTTAAGTAAATTAAAGTGTGATGATCTTCATTATTAGAGCATTGTCCCAAGTGAGGAAAGGATGATGGAGACTATGATTCCCCCACAAGTCGGGATGAGACTTCGGACTTTATATAAAAAAAGAGAAAGGCCAAATAAAAAAAGAAAAGAAAAGAGAAAAAAAGAAAAAAATGAGAGAAAAAGAGAGAAGGGACAATGTTACTATCCTTTTTACCACACTTGCGCTTCAAAGTAGCACCATGATCTTCATAATAGAGAGTCTCCTAGGTTGTCACTTTCATATACTAGTGGGAATTTTTCATTATAGAACTTGGCTTGTATATTCCAATGATGGGCTTCCTCAAAATGCCCTAGGTCTTCGTGAGCAAGCAAGTTGGATGCACACCCACTTAGTTTCTTTTGTTGAGCTTTCATACATTTATAGCTCTAGTGCATCTGTTGCATGGCAATCCCTACTCACTCACATTGATATAGATTAATGGGCATCTCCATAGCCCATTGATACGCCTAGTTGATGTGAGACTGTCTTCTCCTTTTTTATCTTCTCCACAACCACCATTCCATTCCACATATAGTGCTATGTCCATGGCTCATGCTCATGTATTGCATGAAAGTTGAAAAAGTTTGAGAATACTAAAGTATGAAACAATTGCTTGGCTTGTCATCGTGGTTGTGCATGATTAAATACTTTGTGTGATGAAGATAGATCATAGCCAGACTATATGATTTTGTAGGGATAGCTTTCTTTAGCCATGTTATTTTGAGAAGACATGATTGCTTTGTTAGTATGCTTGAAGTATTATTGTTTTTATGTCAATATGAACTTTTATTTTGAATCATTTGGATCTGAACATTCATGCCACAATAAAGAAAAATACATTGAGAAATATGCTAGGTAGCATTCCACATCAAAAAAATTGTTTTTATCATTTACCTACTCGAGGACGAGCAGGAATTAAGCTTGGGGATGCTTGATACGTCTCCAACGTATTTATAATTTTTTATTGTTCCATGCTATTATATTACCCGTTTTGGATGTTTATGGGCTTTACTTTACACTTTTATATCATTTTTGGGACTAACCTACTAACCGGAGGCCCAGCCCGAATTGCTGTTTTTTTTGCCTATTTTAGTGTTTCGAAGAAAAGGAATATCAAACGGAGTCCAAACGGGATGAAACCTTCGGGAGCGATCTTTTTGGACCAAATGCAAACCAGAAGGCCTGGAGTGGACGTCAAGCAGCAAATGAGGGGGGCACGAGGGTGCACGGAGCGCCCTAGGGGGTGGGGGCGCCCCCCACCCTCGTGGGCCCCTCGTGGCTCAACCGACCTACTTCTTCCTCCTATATATATTCACGTACCCTGAAAACATCTAGGAGCACCACGAAAACCTAATTCCACTGCCGCAACCTTTTGTATCCGCGAGATCCCATCTTGGAGCCTTCGTCGGCGCTCCGCCAGAGGGGGAATCGACCATGGACAGCCTCTACATCAACTCCAAGGCCTCTCCGATGAGTTGTGAGTAGTTTACCACAGACCTTCGGGTCCATAGTTATTAGCTAGATGGCTTCTTCTCTCTCTTTGAATCTCAATACAAAGTTCTCCTCGATCTTCTTGGAAATCTATTCGATGTAACTCTTTTTGCAGTGTGTTTGTCGAGATCCGCTGAATTGTGGGTTTATGATCAAGTTTATCTATGAGAAATAATTGAATCTTCTCTAAATTCTTTTATGTGTGATTGGTTATCTTTGCAAGTATCTTCGACTTATCAGTTTGGTTTGGCCTACTAGATTGATCTTTCTTGCAATAGGAGAAGTGCTTAACTTTGGATTCACTCTTGCAGTGTCCTTTCCCAGTGACAGCAGGGGCAGCAAGGCACGTATTGTATTGTTGCCATCGAGGATAAGAAGATGGGGTTTATATCATATTGCATGAGTTTATCCCTCTACATCATGTCATTTTTCTTAATGTGTTACTCTGTTCTTCATGAACTTAATACTCTAGATGCAGGCAGGAGTCGGTCGATGTGTGGAGTAATAGTAGTAGATGCAGAATCATTTTGGTCTACTTGTCACGGACGTGATGCCTATATACATGATCATGCCTAGATAATCTCATAACTATGCACTTTTCTATCAATTGCTCGACAGTAATTTGTTCACCCACCGTAATACTTATGCTATCTTGAGAGAAGCCACTAGTGAAACCTATGGCCCCCGGGTCTATCTTTTATCATATAAGTTTCCGATCTACTATTATTTGCATCTTTTACTTTCCAAACTATATCATAAAAATACCAACAAATATTTATCTTATCTTATTATCTCTATCAGATCTCACTTTTGCAAGTTACCGTGAAGGGATTGACAACCCCTTTATTGCGTTGGTTGCGAGGTTCTTGTTTATTTGTGTAGGTGCATGGGACTTTTCAGGAGCCTCCTACTGGATTGATACCTTGGTTCTCAAAAACTGAGGGAAATACTTACGCTACTTTGCTGCATCACCCTTTCCTCTTCAAGGGAACACCAACGCAGTTCTCAAGAGGTAGCAAGAAGGATTTCTGGCGCCGTTGTCGGGGAGGTCTTTGCTCAAGTCAAGACATACCAAGTACCCATCACAAACTCATCTCCCTCGCATTACATTATTTGCCATTTGCCTCTCATTTTCCTCTCCCCCATTTCACCCTTGTTGTTTTATTCGCCCTTCTATCATCCAATCTTGTGTTACCATGTGCCTTCTTTTTGCTTGCATCTTCGCTTGCCAAAAGTTTATGGATCCTTATCCACTTGCTAATCTCTTTAAGAGATCCAATTATGATGAACCTATTGCTAGTGAGTTGAGTGCACTAGATTATCTTTATGAGGTTTTGCTTAAAATTCGTGAATCTGAAAATTGTGATGAAGTACTTTATGAAGCGATTCAGGATAGATCTTTGAATAAGAAGCATGATTGCAATGATTTTATTATAAATTCTATTGATGTCAATTGTGCTAATAATATGCAAAACCCTAAGCTTGGGAATGCTAATTTTGCTATGTCTACTACTTGTTGCAATGATCATGATTGGGGTGATTCTTCTTATGATCTTGAAAATTTATTTAAGCCCCATGGTGAATATGAGATTGATAATAGTGTTTGCAATATTATTGAAAGTGGGTTTGGAAGAGTGTCAACTTTAGATCCCACATATTTGGAGAATGTTCAATCTTATGAATTTTTTGATAAAAGTGGGTTTGGAGAGGTCATGACTTTAGTTAATGTTAATCCCACTATTTTGGAAGAGTGTCAACTTTGCATGCATGTGGATCGTGTTGAAAATATTTTATGTGATAGCTATTTTGTTGAATTTGCTTATGATCCCACATGAAAATATGATTGTAGAAATTTTCATGTTGCTAAATTACCTCTCCTTATGTTGAGATTGTTATTGTTTCTTTCCGCTTCCCTGCATATACTAGTTTTTGCTTGCCATGATAATTTGTTTTCTTATAAGATGCCTATGCATAGGAAGTATGTTAGACTTAGATGTGTTTGTCACGTGTTTCATGATGCTCTCTTTGTGCTTCAATTCTTGTCTTTCATGTGAGCATCATTGAAATTATCAATGCCTAGCTAGGGGCGTTAAACGATAGCACTTGTTGGGAGGCAACCCAATTTTATTTTAGTTCCTTGCTTTTTGCTTATGTTTAGTAAAAAAAATATTTCATCTAGCTTCTGTTTAGATGTGGTTTTATGTTTTAATTAGTGTTTTTGCCAAGTAGAACCTATAGGATAACCTACGGTGATAGTTAATTTGATTCTCCTGAAAAACAGAAACTTCTGCACACACGAGAATATTTTTAATAAATTAGAGAAACGTGCTTTTGTGTTGATTCATTTTGCAGTAGATCATTAGACAAATTTCCCAAGACTTCCTATTTTGGTAGGAGTTTTAGAGTTCCAGAAGTATTCGAAAGTTACAGATTGCTACAGACTGTTCTGTTTTTGACACATTCTATTTTTCGTGTGTTGTTTGCTTATTTTGATGCATCTATGGCTCGTATCGGAGGGTATGAACCATAGAGAAGTTGGAATACAGTATCTTTAACACCAATATAAATAAAGAATGAGTTCATTATAGTACCTTATGTGGTGGTTTTTCTTTCTTGCACTAACGGAGCTTATGAGAATTCCTGTTGAGTTTTGTGTTGCGAAGTTTTCAAGTTTTGGGTAAAGATTTGATGGACTATGGAATAAGGAGTGGCAGGAGCCTAAGCTTGAGGATGCCCATGGCACCCCAAGATATCCAAGGACAACCAAAAGCCTAAGCTTGGGGATGCCCTGGAAGGCATCCCCTCTTTCATCTTCGTTTATCGGTAACTTTACTTGGAGCTATATTTTTATTCACCACATGATATGTGTTTTGCTTGGAGCGTCTTGTATGATATGATTCTTTGCTTTTTAGTTTACCACAATCATCCTTGTTGTACACACATTTTCGGAGAGACACACTTGATTTGGAATTTATTAGAATACTCTATGTGCTTCACTTTTATCTTTTGAGCTAGATAGTTTTGCTCCAGTGCTTCACTTATATCTTTTAGAGCACGGCGGTGGCTTTATTTTGCAGAAATTGTTGATCTCTCATGCTTCACTTATATTGTGCTACTGCTTGCCGATTTTATAAAGGAGTAACTTGGAGCCTGAACTCGCATGCAAATCATTGCATTTGGTGATTTCAGTAGAACTGCACAAAAAGATTAGATGGACATATACTTATGCTGCTGCTATGTACTCCAAAGTTCACTCAGACAAACATCGATGTTGACAAGAAGTGCCTATATTCATTCGAGTATCAACCGGCGTCAACCAGTTGTCGAACTCCAAGTATTAGGAGAGTGAACGCCAAAAATATTGCTTGGCGCATTGCCCAGAAAAACACAGTCTAGTCTTTGGTCCCAACTTGTGCCTTTTGGTTATCGGCAGATATGGTAGCGAACTGTATGGCATGGAGTCTAAAGATTCCAGACAAGTTGGTTGACGCGTATATTCATCTGGCGCTTAATCAGTCTGCACGCCAGGGATGCTCCATTTCAGTTGAACTGCACACAAAAATTGGGTGGTTCATTTTCTCAACCGCCTCCTTTCTCATCTGCAATGTAGAATTTTGGCGAGCTACAGGACCAAGATGAGCCAGTAAACTAGTTGGATGAAAGTAGTGGCCAAGTTGCTCAAACCTCCCTCGGCATGAGGCCACTATTTGAGGATAAACCTACAAGCAAAGTTCAGATTGTCTGTGCTGCCTCTTATGTACTCGAAAGTTTACTTGTACAAGCATTAAGCAAGAAGTACCTCCGACTGAACACCATTTACCAGTCTGTACCCTAGGTAATTAAAGTTCATTCGCGAATCATATTGGCTGTGATCTCAATCATTTGGATGCATAAACATACTGAACATGTGTATATCTGAATCTTTAAGGATTTGAGAACACTTGATGTATGTCTTGCCGTGTTTATCTATGGTGACAATGGGATATCACGTGATCCACTTGATGTATGTTTTGGTGATCAACTTGCGAGTTCCGCCCATGTACCTATGCATAAGGGTTGGCACACATTTTCGTCTTGACTCTCTGGGAGAAACTTTGGGGCACTCTTTGAAGTACTTTGTGTTGGTTGGATAGATAAATCTGGGATTGTGTGATGCATATCGTATAATCATGCCCACGGATACTTGAGGTGACAATGGACTATCTAGGTGACATTAGGGTTTTGGTTGATTTGTGTCTTAAGGTGTTATTCTAGTACGAACTCTTGAATAGATCGATCCGAAAGAATAACTTTGAGGTGGTTTCGTACCCTACCATAATCTCTTCATTTGTTCTCTGCTATTAGTGGCTTTGGAGTGACTCTTTGTTGCATGTTTAGGGATATTTATATGATCCAATTATGTTATTATTGTTCAGAGAACTTGCACTAGTGAATGTATGAACCTTAGGCCTTGTTTCCTACCATTGCAATACCGTTTACGCTCACTTTTATCATTACTTACCTTGTTGTTTTTATATTTTTCAGATTACAAAAACCTATATCTACCATCCATATTGCACTTGTATCACCATCTCTTCACCGAACTAGTGCACCTATACAATTTACCATTGTATTGGGTGTGTTGGGGACACAAGAGACTCTTTGTTATTTGGTTGCAGGGTTGTTTGAGAGAGACCATCTTCATCGTACGCCTCCCATGGATTGATAAACCTTAGGTCATCCACTTGAGGGAAAATTTGCTACTGTCCTACAAACCTCTACACTTGGAGGCCCAACAACGTCTACAAGAAGAAGGTTGTGTAGTAGACATCATGATACTATACCACGCGGTTTCCTTGCTCCTCGATATCGGAAAGAATACTTCCGTTCGCCAACATGTGGGATGTCGACCATCCTGGTCCACTTGCCATGCACGCGGAACTCCAAGGGAGAGTCACCCCAGTCGTCGCGCCGCAGTAATAATGACTAATGAGCCGTCAAATCACATGCCCATCCTTTCCCACTTTGAAGTTGCTCGGATGAAGGACCATCATGACTTCGTTGAATTCCGCATCTCGAATAAAACTACTGTACCAGCAGTACTGCTACCTACAGTAGTTACTCCAACAGAGGCCTCCTTTCATTCATAGGATATGAATTTTATAGGAATATGAAAATCATAGGAAGTGAGATGACATGCATCTCAATTCCTATAGAGAAAGAGATGCCATTTGATGCATAGGATAGGAATTTTTCCATTGAGTCTAGGCTAATGTACTGGTAATTTGCTCTAAAAACTACAGTAGTAACTAGTAGTATTGGTACATGCTCGTGCTCAGACACAAACACACACACTAACTACTAGTACTACTACTTCTCACATGTTGGCCAGACGCCGTTGTTCTCCTTCCCGGCCTTGTCGGCGACACCCCATCGTGCTTGGATCTCCGTCAACCTCTCTGCGGCAGCGCGTGCGTCCTCTTCTTTCTTGCGGCGGCGGGCGTCTCTTTTCTTGAGTGCTTTCTGAAATTTCTGCTCCCTATATGCGGCTTTGGACGCCTCTTTATCTACCTCCCATTCGGCCTTGGCAGCTTCAAATTCCTCCCACATAGGTGTGAGGTCGCGAGCGGCGATGAACTCGGCACGGCAAGATGCCATCGCTTCCCTACCATTTTGTGTGCGGTCATGGGCGGCGAGGAACTCGGCGCGGCGAGATGCCATCGCTTCCTTACCAATTAGTGTGCGGCGCGGTGGCATGAACGACGCTTGGTGAGAGCTCTGGGGTGGAGTGGTCGGACAACCGTATAGTGCATTGGTTTGTCAAGAGCTCAAGGACAGAAGACAAATGAAATTTGGATTCCTCTTCAATCCTGGTCAAATGCATTGGCGGTCATTGAACTTGTCTTGATAGCTCACTTTGATCATTGTATACGAGATATGGTGATTATACGGTCATTGGATCAGCGTTTAGCTTAGTATTTGTATGGTTGACCAGTCAAACAGTCTGCATGCGCCTCATCAGCTCATGTTCTTTATCTATCTAGGCGGGCCTACCTGTCAGTGGAGAAAGAAATAAAAACCAAATTTATGTGTATGTGGGGAATCAAACCACGGACTCGTCGCTGCAACGCACACTCGTCAGCCAAATGAAAATGAAATACTTTGCGTCAGACACTCACGCTCATGCTGTCAAAGCATGCTAATGCATGCACGTCGCCCTCTCAATCAAAGTCCTGCTCATGGTGCAACGCAAACGGCGAGCCCATCACCTGCGCGCCCCGGTGGTGCCTGACATTACTGTTTAGACGTTTGATGGAGGGCTACGCGAACGCCGAGCATGTATTCACCTGGCTCAACACCAACGGTCATACTCGGAGCGCCTTGCTCATGTATATCGTCCATCACAACGACAATCTATAAAATAGCCTAGCTAGAGAGGGTACTATGGTACGGAGTATGTACTATCGTGAGCGACCGATCTTAGTGCCACTGCACACGAGTGTGTGTCTGATCGATTCGTCCATTATTCGTAAGTTATGCATGGTTGTGTAGTGTCTAATGGTGGTCGTCGAAGGCTAGTTGGTGACAAGAGCGGTTGCATGGATGCCTGGTTGTCAATACGTGCCACATATGCTTCAAAGGCTCATCATCCATGAGTTCACAGTTTACCACCATGCCAGCGTCTGACTGCACTGGCCTACCGAAACCCCTTCCATCGCTAGTGCGCGCTTCCCGCCTAAAACGGTCACCGTCCCTCCAGAACGTCAATGCCGCATTCACCGGACTTAACTGCAGGTGCGGTTGGTGTGTCACTGAAATGCGGGCCAGATGCCCATTGGGCCCACATGCATGTCAGTAACCCAACGCATCTGTAGTTAAGTCACTGAAGCAGCATTCGCATTCACACCCGGCGAACCTACTCCGGCGCCAACCGTCCATCTGTCTGCCGCGGCTCATTGCCATTCGCCTGCTATATTAACTTGAGCCCCAGCTCCCAGCCATAGCGAAAGACCCACACTCATTCTGCTCCGGTCCCTTTCTTCTGTCGGCACCACTCCAACCATGTCCTCCTGGCGCTTCGAAGCTCTCTTAGACGTGCTGTCGTAGGAGTAAACAAGGGACATCGGCGGCTCCGCTACGGGCGCGCTCCAAAGCTCTCTTCAACATACTATCACATGAGCAAACGAAGGAGATCACCGGCACCCACCTCCCCCCCGGCCACCCTCCGCCACAACGACCACAAAGCCAGCGCGCGGGCGCGGGCGCAGCCGGCAGCGAGGAACAGTAGTACACGGTAGATCGCCGCCGCTCTGGTCCCAGGAAGGCCACCGCTACTCCACTCAGTCGATGCCAAGCTTGGTGGGGTAAACATCGGCGGCCGATTAGCCGCTTGACGGCGACGTGGAGGCAGAAATCTTCAAAACCTTGTGCTCCGGAGGAGGAGGTTATCGAGGCGGATGAGGAGGAGGCAAGGGAAATGGCCGGCTTTCTCGGGTTCATGGCCGGACATGGTGGTCGGGCGCTGGCGATCATTTAGATTAGGTTTACAATAGGTTTTAGTACAGTTTGTGCGAAATATGTAATGAATTTCGTCCAGTTTGTAGGAAAAGTTTTCGAAATGTAATGAATTTCATCCGGTTAATTTGAAATTTTCTTTGTTTGCATGAATTTCGTTCAGTTTGTTCATATAGTTGTCGAAAGGTATGCGGGCAGCATCGGATGGCATCCATCAGTGTCCTCGGACAGATGCCGGTGTAAATTTGTGGGCCAGCACTGGAGATGCCCTAACTATCATGCTATAATCGCTAACAGTGCTCCATTATTTGGCAGGGAACAGTTATCCCTCGATCAAAATCGGATCCATGGTGTTTCGCACTCCTCCCACGTAAGAGTGTAAATTCTTGCTTACATAAAAATGGAGCAAGTGGACGGCACTGTAGCACGTCATATCACTCAAACTAGCCCGCCTAACGAGCGGGAAAGCACCGCCCTCGTCATTTTGTTCTAGATTTCTATCGATCATCGTGAATATGTTACGCTTTGCAAGTTCTAAAGGAAAAGGCGGCACACTTACGACCCGTACGCGTCGCACCCCCGACAGTCCGGCTCGCACGCCGCTCACCAGAGGGGACACGCGTTGTCTTGCAATTTCACTGACATGTGGGACTGCAATTGAATAAACTGTCGATAGCCAAAATCTAATCTCTCAGCAGGCGTCGACTGAGAAGAGAGAGACGAGGGAGGGAGAAGAGATCGTCCGCCCGCCGCGCATGGACTCCAAGAAATATATGGTGATAATGTGAGGTGGGCCATGCTGGAGTCCGGACCGCTTTCAAGCCTGCTCTGACCGCCCTGGCCCCTCAGACGCCAGCTACCCGCCGCATGCATGCATAGCAAGTAGTACCAGTAAAATACTGGGCTATAAGCCCGCTTATGTGGAGGAGAGAGAGGCATTGACAAAGTCAAGGAGTGGGCTCCGCAAGAGCCCGTCTCTACACGTGCTCCTAGGTGTAAAAAAATAATTCTAAAAAAAGAGGCATAAAAAACAATTGTGTCTAAAAAAATAAAGATAAAAAACATTTGAGAGGAACTAGATAGAGAGAAAGTGAGAAAAAGTTGTAACCTTATAGCCAACCTTATAGTCAACAGTATGGTAGTATTACATGAGGAAGGAGGGAGTGGTTTACATGCCAAGTTCACTGGGCTGCCGTGTTTCACACTCCTCCGTCGTAACAGTGAAGACAATAGCTTTCATCAAAAATAAACAATGAATACTCGTTGCTCGTCCTCTATATCGAAAAGAATATTTTCATTCGCTGACATGTGGGATGTCGACCATCCTGGTCCACCTGCCTTTCACAAAATTATCCTGGTCTACCCCGGTCATATCACAGGCCCAACCTTTCCCACTATAAGTTGGTCAAACAAAGGAACCATCATGACTTCGTTGAATTCCACTTCTTCAAGAAAACTTACTGTACCCGCAATACTGCTACCACACGCGAAGACTGGACGGCACTGTACCACGCCATATCACTGAAACCCACTAGGCCATCCTAAAAAAACCACTAGGCCAAACTATCCCACCTATAGGTCATTTAGTTCGGAACGGAGGGAGTACGTCTCTGTACTGCTATGATTTTGTGTTGTACGTCTTTGTACTTTTGCTATGATTTTCCTACCCTATGAACCAAATGAGGCCTGAATGTATCCGTGTCGACTAAGCCTACAATTTTAGGAGCTTGGGCTTTTGGCCGATCAACGACGGATAAGTATAAGCGTACCATGAGCTCATCAGCCCCAACGTTTCTCTTCGGTGAGTGTTTTACAAGTACTATAGCTCGCACAGTAGCTAGCCTACTAATACCAAGAATCATCAAACAGGCCCTGCTGATATGATAAATAGTTCAAACTTACATCTAAGCATGCCATATATTACATCAAAAGCTGGTGAGGATACATATGTTTCCATAACTCGGAGAGGGTTCGCATGATTTGCTCTCAAACAAAAGTAGCAAGTACCGCCCACACAAGACAGTGCACTAGCCCTAAGATGGTTTGATAACACGCATCATTCTGGTAATTAAACACAGGGCAATGCAAACTACCCTGAAGGATTAGCGCGACCAACTATTTCTTGTCATCGATCTCTCGGGCAATGACCACAGCACGGACAACGGCATTGAATTGATCTCTGGGGCGATGTACATAGGACTAACCGCGACATCGGAATCGATCTCTGGGGCGATGTCCACAGGATGGACAGCGGCATCCGAATCGATCTTCGGGGCGATGCCAACAGGACGGACCGTGGCATCGAAAACGATCTCTGGGGCATTGTCCACGGGACGGGCCGCGACATCGGAATCATCAAGGACGTCCACCGGCACCTGCACAACCATAACATATTAGCAAGCACATTGCAAATAATCAAAAACCACAACTATGGTAATAAGCCATTATTTTTTACCTTGTGCAGCTCACTGGGGGATCCCATCCCTCGGGGGGGCATCTCCTCGTCCTCGATGGGGGCCATCACCTTGCCAGGGGAATACTGCTTCTCAACGGCGACTATGTCCTCAAACTCGGCCTTGAGCCTCGCACAGGTGGCCATCAGAGTTTCTAGGGTAGGCACGGTGGGGCCCTTGCTGTTCTTCCAACTTTCTTTGAGGAGTTCGTCCGCCAACGTCGTCGTCTCTTTGGCCAGTGCTTGTTTCTTGGAGTTCTTGGTCTCCATGGGTTGGCCCGCCAACATGGTCAACTCGTTGGTCGGTGCTCGCTTCCTGGAGATAGCTGTCTGCAGTGGGTTGTCTAACATAACATTATATATATAACAAGCCCAGCTAATTCGTTTATTTCAAGGAAGTGCAAATGTGCTGGGATTTCTTAGAAAATATAAATAGGCCTGATTGACGCGAAATTATTTGTTCAACCAGCCCAGCAAATGGACTGTACATTCTAGAAAACATGGGTTAAATATATGCCACATTTTTGTAGGCTGACATGTGGGCCAATAGGTCGAAGCCTAAGCAGTGCATTGTCAACTTGGTCAACAAATGATTATGACATCCACAGCCATTGGATTTATATCCAACGGCCGGCATGCACCTTCAATCTCTCGTCTTCTTCCTCTAGCTTCGCCGGGACCGCCTGGTCCGGCCTCCAGCGGCCAGTGGCTCTGCTTAGCATGCATCGCTACGAAGCGCTACCCCCACCGCCGGCCAGGCTATCCCTCCACACCTCCTGTTATTCTCCACCAACTGCAGCCCCACGCCGCACCACAACCAGTTATAACCCTTCTCCTCCTCTCAATCTGCGACTCCACTGCTGCATCTTCCCATCTCCGAGTCGTTCCCGTCCGGGGCCTCGCCGTCGTCCACCGCCTCGCTGCGCTCAGTGCGGCGTGGTCAACAAATGAGAGTCATCGGAAGAGGACTGTACGTGGAGAGCCTGACGGCTGGGACCCACGAGGTCCATGGTTGCACGCAAGGAAAGTTCCTCCTTATTAAGCTAAAAAAATGTTTCCTCCACCTGACAGCTGGGACCCACCGGTTGTATCTTCGCATGGAAGGAAGTGCCTCCATGTTATGCAAAAAAAAATATTCCTCCTATTGACAGCTGGGACCCGTCAGATTTGGTGGCTGACTTGTGGGCCTACTAAGCGGACATGTACGCAGGGCTTTGTCAACTTAATCAACAAATGATTCTAGCAGCTGGACTGTTGAATGTTAATCCAACAGTCGTGCTCCTTCTTCAACCTCTGTTCTTGCTCCTGTCTCCCGTGGGCGGCACCGCGGGTGTGCTGCCGCGCACCTGAAGCAGTCAAATTTCCGACTCCTCTCCATCTGCGACTCCGGTGCCCCGTCTTCCCCATCTCCAGGTCGTTCCAGTCTGGGGCCTCGCCGTCATCCACCGGCCTTGGTGCGCTCGGCACGGTGTGGTCAACATGGTCAACAACCGAGAGTCATCAGAAGATGACTGTGCGTGAGAGGCTGATAGTGGGGATGCACCACGCCCATGGATGCATGCATGCAACGGAACATGGCGTGATCATGTGGTCAAGGAACGACTTCCATCGGAAGTGTACTGTACGTGGAGAGGCTGACAGGTGGGTCCACGGGCGTAGCAAGGAAGTGTCTCCTTATTACGCGGAAAATAATGATTCCTCCACCTGACAGCAGGGACGCACCGAACGTGCCACCGTATTTTGTGAAAAGAAACGTTTCCCCCTGACTGTTGGTATCCACCGGACGGGCCACCGTATTTCGCAAAAAAAAACTTCCCCCCGCTGTCAGCTCGGACCCACCGAAAGTGCCTTCTCATTACGCAGAAAAAAAATGAATGCTCCCCCTGCTAGCTAGGACCCACCTTGGTGGGAGGCTGACTTGTGGGCCTAGTAAGTTGACAGGGATGGAGGGCTTTGTCAACTTAGTCAATATGAACGATTCTAGCTCCAGTGACCATACGATGTCCATCCAATGGCCGTAGTGCTTCTTCAACCTCTGGTCTTCTTGCTCCAGCCGCCCAAACCAGCGTCGGTCGTGTCGCGTGCTCCTGCCTCCCGTGGCCGGTTGGGATGTCGCGAAGGCTTCACCGCCCCCTACTACTCCCACCATTGGCCAGGCCATCCCTCTACTCACCCACACCCCATGTTATTCTACAGCGACGGCAGCCTCACACTGCAGCCTAACCAGTGAACCCTCATACTCCTCTACGCGTGGGCATCCACTGCCATGTCTTCCCCGGCTCCACGTCGTCCCCTTCCTAGGCCTCGCCATCGTCCATCGTCCACCGCCAACATGGTCAAGGAACGACTTCCATCGGAAGAGTATTATACGTTGATAGGCTGACAGCTGGGTCCACGACAGGCGCAAGGAATTTGCTCCTTATTACGCGCAAAATAATTATTCCTCCACCTGACGGTAGGGACCCACCAGACGGGCAACCGTATTTCGCGAAAAAATGGTTCTCTCCTGACTGCTGGGAACCACCAGCTACATCTTCGCACGCAAGGAAGTGCGTCCGGGCAAAAAAATGATTCGCCCCCCTGACTGCTGGGACCCACCAACTACATCTTCGCACGCAAGGAAGTATGTCTGGGCAAAAAAATGATTCGCCCCCTGACTACTCGGACCCACCAACTACATCTTCGCACGCAAGGAAGTGCCTGACAGTCGGGACCCACCTGGTCGAAGCGTACGTAGCGTTGTCATTCTGGTCGCGAACATGTACGTACATACTGGTCGATGTAGAGGCGCGCACGTAGCATGTACACGTACGTACAGCGGCCAGTGTGCAAGAAAGAAAATACAGCCACGTACGTACATACGGGCGGGGTCTCGAACGCGTACTCGCGCATACGTACGGCTAGGGCTCGTGTACATGGCTGGGTCGAAACGGAGAAACTGCGCCGTCGTCGTGTTCATGGGGAGGCAACGAAATGCGTTGTGATCATCGGGAGGCAATGGAACGCGTGGGAGCCAACTGGCTTGGATGGAACAGCTGATGGAAACGAGGCCTGGCGTACCGCAGAACGGAGGAAACGTCCTTGTGTTCGACCGGCCACGTTCGAAACGAGATCCTGTTCATCGGGAGGGGTCTGGCATACCGAAAACGGAGGAAACAGACTTATGTTGGACCTCCTACGGTCGAAACGGGGTCTTGTTGATCGGGAGGGGTCTGTCGTAACGCAAAACGAAGGAAACAGACTTGTGTTGGAGCACTATGATCGAAACAGGGGTCCTGTTCTTCGGGAGGGGTGTGGCATACCGCAAAACGGGACTCCACGGGATACTGTTCATCTCCACCGCCGACCTCCTCCAGCCTCCACGGGCTACTGTTGATCCACCGTCGACCTCCTCCAGCCTCCACCTGCGACTGTTCATCCACGAGCTCCTATTCATCCAGCCTCCAACGTGTGCTACTCCACCAGCTACTGTTCAACCAGCCCTCTCCATGGGCTCCTATTCAACCACCCCTCCACCGTCTACTGTTCCTCCAGCCCTCCACGGAGTCATCCTGTTCATCCAGAGGCAACACCACGGGGTCCTGTTCATCCACCCCCACCGGGAACTGTTCATTCATCCCCCTCCCCCCAGCAATGCTCACTGTTCATCCAGAGACAGCATCGATTGGCTTCAGTTAGCAGAAGTAGCAAAGGAATCACTTGATCGGGTTCAGTTAACAGCCATCGATCAATCGCTCGGGTTCAGTAACGCGTAGCCTACAGTGCAATCGCTCGGGTTCAGTTAGAGCCCAACGCCTCGCACCCACGCGTGTGCGTGTACGAGATAAACGCGCAAACCGCCATGCATTGCTCAGCCCCGACCACCCACTGTAACCGGGAACACCCCGATATTTTCCTCGCCCTCGCTTCTACCATGGTTTTTCCGTCATGGACGGCCCAAAGAATGTCATGCAGCTGCGTCTCCGGCCCGCCCAGGACGAAAAGCCCATTTTTTGTCATGATTTTTTGTCATAGAAGTAGGAGCCCACCACATCTATGATGATACCGGGTTTTGTCACAATTATCGTCAAAGAAGTGTCATAAGTATGACAGAAAAAAATCATTTGGCCAAAAATGTCATGGATGTGTCTTTTTTTGTAGTGTTCATGGCCACATTGCCGTTGCCGCTGCCAATCTAGAACACCACTCGGTAATCTTCCAGCCAAATCTCTTGCTTGGACTCGCCAGTGAACTTGCTAATCCCCGTAGCCAACATGAAGTTGCTAGGAATCTCTGTTGCTCGTATATACTGGCTGAAGCACTCAAGACCCGATGGTACAGAACCACTTGGAACGTGATGACCCACAAGTATAGGGGATCTATTGTAGTCCTTTCGATAAGTAAGAGTGTTGAACCCAACGAGGAGCAGAAGGAAATGACAAGCGGTTGTCAGTAAGGTATTCTCTGCAAGCACTGAAACTATCGGTAACAGATAGTTTTGTGATAAGATAATTCGTAACGGGTAACAAGTAACATAATTAAACAAGGTGCAGCAAGGTGGCCCAATCCTTTTTGTAGCAAAGTACAAGCCTGGACAAACTCTTATATAAAGCAAAGTGCTCCCGAGGTCACATGGGAATTATCGTCAAGCTAGTTTGCATCATGCTC
>NC_057795.1:559192490-559193067 GCF_018294505.1 Triticum aestivum | reverse complement strand
TGCTAGATTTTGCAGTGGAGTACTGAGGACTTGAGACTTACGAGGCTGATCGCTCGAGAAGAGCCGGCGCTTATGCCGACTGGAGCTGGCTTGGCGGCGTTCACGATCGTCCAGCTCCTTATAAAGCCGTTTGAGGCAATCACGCTTGGCCAAGGTGGCCAGGCGAGTCGACTCCATGGCCAATGCCTCGGGGGTCCTCCCAGTGATGGGGGTGTTTAGGAGTTGTTCGTTCTTGTGATGAAGCTTGTCTCGTCGCTCCCGGGTGAGATCTTGGGGCACCTACGACTCGTGACCCGCGACACCATCGTCAGTGTTGTCGTGTGACGCGCCCGTGCGGCCGTCCCGGGTATCCATGTATCTCCGGGGTGCGCGATGTTCAGAGTTGTCCGTTATGAGGATTTCGACGGTCGACTCAACACTTTCGCACTCGAACTCCTCAGAGGAATCGTCAAGTGACCCATCCGAGAGGTCAAGGGCGGGCTCGTCGAAATCAAGAGCTACCACATCCACCGTCGCGGCCTGGGTAGCCACAGCATGCTTGATCCAGTGCTGCAGCCGCGAGCGCCCTGAACGCTTT
>NC_057795.1:559189813-559191736 GCF_018294505.1 Triticum aestivum | reverse complement strand
GGGGGGGTGATTAAAATATTTTACCAAATAAAACCTCATCCTTTTCCCAATTTAGTTGTAGGCAAGTTTTAGCAATTCTACCAAGTCAAGGAACACTCTACACATGCAAGTCTAAGAGTTGAGCAGCGGAAAGTAAAGACTTTGCATATGAACGTAAAGGAGGGGTCGGAGAAATCAAACGCAATGAAGACATGGTGATTTTTGGCATGGTTCCGATAGGTGGTGCTATCGGACGGATGGAGACTTCAACCCATGGAGGGTAACGGCTGCGCGAGTCCGTGGAGGGCTCCACCCACTAAGGGTCCATGAAGAAGCAACCTTGTCTATTCCATCATGGCTTACATCCACGAAGGATTAGCCTCACTCGGGGTAGATCTTCACGAAGTAGGCGATCTCTTTGCCCTTATAAACTCTTTGGTTCAACTCCACATGATCTTGGAGGCTCCCAGGTGACACCTAACCAATCAAGGGGATACCACTCTTCAAAAGGTAATAGATGTGTAGTTGATGATGAACTCCTTGCTCTTGTGCTTCAATGATAGTCTCCTCAACACTCAATCGCTCTCTCACAGATCTCGCTTGGGTATACCAGAGATTGGAGTGGAAAGCGACTTGGGGAGGCCAGAAATCAAGGTTCAAATGGTTGGATTGAAATCTCTTGTTCTCAACACACGAGTAAGTGGTCCTCTCTCATAAAATGAATGCTGGAAGTGTAGATTCATTCTGATGGCTCTCTTAGAGAGTAGGTGGGGGTGGAGGGGTATATCTGGGCTTCACCCAAAGATCCAACCGTTACAACCTTTTGACCCAACTCGGTGACACCGAAGGGAATTCTCGGTGAGATCGACCTGGGTAAAAGATTCGAATGTTGGACATCTCGGTGAGACCGAACAGAATAACTCAGAGAAAGCGCAGTGCAATCACGGTAATTCCGATTGTTTCAACTCGATAATTCTGAAGTGAAGCGATTTCATTACAGAAACTTGGTCACGCCATCTCGGTGGGACCGAGATCCATATCAGTAGGACTGAAGTGTTAGGGTTTGGCTTATGGCTCTGCCTGAAGTAACTCAGTGAGTCCGGATAGAAGTGGATAGGTGAGGCCGAGTTGGCTTTTTAGGATTTGGAGAAGGTGTTTGAGGATTATTGGAGCAATATCACTAAGACTTGAGCAATTGAGTCATGATCGAAACCTCATCCCCTTTTAATAGTATTGGCTTTCCTATGGACTCAATGTGATCTCGGATCACTTAACCAAAAATGTAGTCTTGAAGCTTTGTCAATTCCATGTCCTTGGCATTTTGAGGGCCCCCATTCTCATGTCCTTGCCATGCGAATCATTTCTGAAATCTATTATCAATGAGCATTAGGCTAACTCCACCGCACGACCCTAAATCCATACCCATTTTGTCCGGATTTTGCCCGTATGGGGTAGAAATTGGGAGAACAAACGCTGGACATAGGCCGGACAAACTCGCTGCACCCAACGCTACTACACCATTTTCACCCGATTTCACCAGTTGTCCGTCCTCGTCATTTCTTCGCCCACGCCGCTCCTGCTCCCGCCGAGCGCCGCCCATGGTCCGTGCTCGCCCACGCCTCGTCCGCTTGCTGCATCCCCTGCTTCTTGCCGCCGCTCTTCGTTGCTTGCTCTGCTGCTGCTCTTGGCTGCCTGCTGCTACTGCGTTGTTGTTGCTTCTTCTCTGCTACTTGCTCTGCTACTTGCTGCAGAAGTAGCAAAGGAATCACTTGATCGGGTTCAGTTAACAGCCATCGATCAATCGCTCGGGTTCAGTAACGCGTAGCCTACAGTGCAATCGCTCGGGTTCAGTTAGAGCCCAACGCCTCGCACCCACGCGTGTGCGTGTACGAGATAAACGCGCAAACCGCCATGCATTGCTCAGCCCCGACCACCCACTGTAAC
>NC_057795.1:559188171-559188663 GCF_018294505.1 Triticum aestivum | reverse complement strand
TGGTGCTTTCTGCGCCCAATATTTTTAATATATTCCAAAACTGATTTCTGTGGAGTTTCAGGACTTTTGGAGTTGTGCAGAATAGGTCTCTAATATTTGCTCCTTTTCCAATCCAGAATTCCCGTTGTCGGCATTCTCCCTCTTCATGTAAACCTTAAAAAATAAGAGAGAAAAGGCATACGTATTGTGACATAACGTGTAGTAACAGTCTATAATGAAATAAAAATTGATATAAAAGCATGATGCAAAATAGACATATCAGAACGTCGCCATCTTGGCCTCCTCGCAAGGCCCGGCCCCTTTTGACTAGGTTTTGAGTGAGAATGGATCTCGCGTTGAACTGCAGGTCTCAAGAGTCCGTCGTGTGATGAGTGGGACTCGGCCTACGATTGCCACCGTGTGTCCGTCTGTCATCGTAGGGCTGGCACCCGTACGCGCCATCTCGCAGTGGAGGCATCAGGGCACGGTCATAGTCATCGTGACCCCGGGAAC
>NC_057795.1:559171866-559187501 GCF_018294505.1 Triticum aestivum | reverse complement strand
TGCTAGATTTTGCAGTGGAGTACTGAGGACTTGAGACTTACGAGGCTGATCGCTCGAGAAGAGCCGGCGCTTATGCCGACTGGAGCTGGCTTGGCGGCGTTCACGATCGTCCAGCTCCTTATAAAGCCGTTTGAGGCAATCACGCTTGGCCAAGGTGGCCAGGCGAGTCGACTCCATGGCCAATGCCTCGGGGGTCCTCCCAGTGATGGGGGTGTTTAGGAGTTGTTCGTTCTTGTGATGAAGCTTGTCTCGTCGCTCCCGGGTGAGATCTTGGGGCACCTACGACTCGTGACCCGCGACACCATCGTCAGTGTTGTCGTGTGACGCGCCCGTGCGGCCGTCCCGGGTATCCATGTATCTCCGGGGTGCGCGATGTTCAGAGTTGTCCGTTATGAGGATTTCGACGGTCGACTCAACACTTTCGCACTCGAACTCCTCAGAGGAATCGTCAAGTGACCCATCCGAGAGGTCAAGGGCGGGCTCGTCGAAATCAAGAGCTACCACATCCACCGTCGCGGCCTGGGTAGCCACAGCATGCTTGATCCAGTGCTGCAGCCGCGAGCGCCCTGAACGCTTTCGGCGGCACGATGAAAGGGAGAGCAACCACTCGATACGAGCCGGGGGCTGTCGGAGTAGGACTCTGTAGGATAATGCGCAGAAATGCTTCGTGACGCGGACGGGTAGCGCCTCCATGTCCAGCGGGGCCTCGCGAAGCCATGTTGAGTCATCAGCGATGAAGGAGAGCGTCTCAAAACAAACTTCGTCGTGGACTGACATGATGATGAAGAAATCCACCTACGTCATGAAATTTAGCTAGATGCCTAGCCCCAAGGTGGGCGCCAACTATCGGGGTTACGATCCTAACAATGAGTACTAGGGGTATGAATAAGGGGCAGAACCTAACTATAGCGCTGGTGTAACACTCAGCATTTAACGAGTTCAGGCTCATCTCGGCGGATGTAATAGCCCTATGTCTCGTGCCCTGAGGCTTGCTTCCATTTGATGGGGTATGGTTACATAGGTTGCTCGTGCCCGATTATGGAGGGGGTGCGACTTATATGGAGTGCGCCACAGCCCCATGTCCTCCAGATCGCTCGGGCATTATATGACACTGAATTCATCGGTTACAGGTGTGATGAGCCTCTACTACGACAATTACAGGTAACGGGAGCCTTGACTCTGTTTAATGGATGACTTAGGATTCCTCATCCGTTGCAGCTCCCATCCGCTTGCTCGCCTCCTTGGTTCGAGTGAAGGTTCGCCAACCGAGTGGTGGATGGTCATCCGAGTCCTGTCGAGCTGGACGAGTGGACTTCCTAGAATATGCATCCAAATGCTGGTATGGTCCAGGGACCTACCCATGGTGGTGATGGGCCCCATGTGGGTTCCATATGACGGGTTCTTGACCCTACCTGTAATAGGTGACCTCGTCACCCACATCATACACCACCAATGCAAAAGCTTAAACAGATTTTATTCATTTTTCAAGACCAAATTACATCACACTTGTACTTCAAATTTAAGCAATTTGCCATAATTCACTATAAATCCAGTAAATCAATGACATATAGCAATAGTTACTCTGAAATTCATGAAACTTGGTCAGTGGGCTTCCAACGTGGTCCACTTTAGAGAAAAAAATGAGAAGACCCAATGTTACAACTTATTTCGGGCACTTCAAAAAATCATTTCTAGCACTTCAGAAATGGAAATAATATGTTTATCAACAAAAAAAATGTTTTTTTGTGGCAACATTATTCACAATAGTAACACCAATGGTTGTGCCAAATATGAGCATTTT
Organism: Triticum aestivum; assembly: GCF_018294505.1. NCBI lineage: Eukaryota > Viridiplantae > Streptophyta > Magnoliopsida > Poales > Poaceae > Triticum > Triticum aestivum. The sequence continues at coordinate 559,185,700 of NC_057795.1, read as the reverse complement.
AGCTGCTCAGATCGAATGGAACTGGCCAGGGCCATAGGTATATGCGATCAAATCCACACAACTTCATACTAGATAGCCCATTTTGTGAGGTTTGTTTTCAAAACTTTTGGTATTGCAAGTTTATTATTTTTTTCCACAAACTAGTTGACACAAAAGGGCCCCATGCCCAAGTATTATAATTTTTTAGGCCTTTTTCATTTTCTTTGTTTTTGTTCAATCTTGTGTCAAAATTGCAATGTTGACCATTCATACCAAATGGTTTGGAATTTGAACTTTGGTTGTGCCCACTGCATACACCATAAATGTTTCCAATTTGTACTCTTGCTAAGTCAATAACATTGATGCCTATCATGGACTGTTTTGACTCTGAACTTATCAAGGTTAAAACACCGTCTTACGTCACATAAGAGCCAGCTTTCAGACAGCTAGAACAAACCATAAGAGGCTACAAGTCCTACTTCAAAGAAGCAAATCGGACTTGAGCCTCGAAAGTCGGTCTTTATGTCGTGCCTCGAAAGCCGGCTTGTTATTCATTTTTATATGTCATATGCTATTTATTTCTCTCTCTCTCTCTCTCTCAATTTTGGCTAAAAAGGCTCCTCGATTTTGATGCCTAAAAAGACAAGTCGTACCCACTCAAAGATCCTTTGTGATGTCATTCGTGGATTTGAGAAAACCAGTGGGGTGATGTCACAGATATGAGGTGGCAAAGAAATTAAGTATGGGAGGAGTTTTGCGACTCAGCGAAAAGATTGACCCGGCTAGATGATTTGAAGAAAAAACAAATATTGAGGGGATGAGAATATGTCGGCTCAAAAAGTTGGACACAGAGCTTCATCTTTCACATTTTCCGTTTTCCTTGTCTTATTTCCAGGACGAAGTTTAACACAGATAAATCCAAGTTAAACTCGAACCTAATGTTGGGGATATTTCCCATGACCAAGACTCGGCTCAAGGTATGACCCGGCAAAACGCCATAAGTGTTATGGGTCGCCTTACTTTTCGGGTCACGATGACAACACAAGGAAATGATTGAAGGTCCATAGCAAGACCCGACCAAAGACCGGCGGCCTTGTGGGCCGACTTGTGGAGAAGGCCTAGATGAAGAATTCCCGAACTTGGGAGGCAAGATGAATAGGAATTAGAGTAGGATACGGGTTGATATTTTGACACGGAATCATCTGTAAACCTAGGGGACTCAACCTATTATATAAAGGGGAGCCCCTAGGGCGAAAAGACTAAGTTGCAATCTCTCAAAGCTAGGTTAGCGGATCTGCATCCTTGTAATTGAGATCGTCGTCAATATCAATCAAGCAGGAAGTATGTTTTTACCTCCATCGCAAGGGGTCTAATCTGGGTAAATTTGTGTCATTCGTTCCCGATCAACCTCGTTCAAGCGACCACCTAGTTGTGATGGCCTCCAGACTTAGTCCTTTCTTGAGGACATTTGTTGTGACAAAATCACGACTGGTAGTTACCTTCATGTGAGTTTTGTATGTTTATTTAGTATGTGTCAAAAATCGAGAGTATACACGTGTAGTATGTAGTATGTAAAAAAAAATTGGTATTATATATCCTAATATTTAGGTAGTATATATTATTTTGATAGGTACCAATATAAGGTATTTTCTAAATATACAGAAAATTATGGACTCACATGCTATTTTTCGTATAGCTTACTTTGAAATATCTTTGATATATTATAGGAGCATATTTAAAATGATAAAGTAGTATATATATACTACCAAATGGTAGTATACGAGACATAAGGTTAACTACCCCGGATGGTAGGACGTATTTTTTCTATACATATATTCAAAATAAAAAAAGCGAGTTACGAAGATCCAATGTCCATGGGGCTCCACTATTTAGCGTTAAACATGTTTAGAATTAAACACATTTAGCACGCTCCACTCACTAATATCATGTCGAATATCCCCCGCAAAGAAAGCATATCTAATATCAACGCCATCATTTACCAAGTAACTATATCCTCCATAATATTGAGATGCAATCTATATTTTGCTAAATATTAACGTGTAATATAATTAAGATATTGCTTAATATCATCATGCTGAAAATATTAGCACTTTCTTGATTAATCTAATTCAAGTAGATAATAAACATGGCAATACAGTATGTAACTCATATCGATACTTAAGCATGCAAACACGTACAATACATAGAACCGTAACATATATGAATACAACATAACAGATAGCACATGAACAAGTAAGTAGGGAATGAACAAGTCATACCCTCCAATTGGTCAGGCCAATGCGGCGGCGGCAGCAGCAGCCTCGACGTTGTCCACGGCCTTCTTCTAGATGGTGGCATCGTCGGCCATGGAGTCGATGCAGAAGAAGTAGGCGAAGCAGAGGAGGATGGATCGGGAGCAGTCTCGTCGAGACACTCCCCAAAAACCTTATCGCCCTTTTCCCGGGCAGGATCTCGAAGAACGGGGATCCGGAGGCACCTGCTCTCCCGACCAACCGTGCACGTGGTCGTCGGCATGAGATGACCGGAAGCAGAACAATAAGAGGAACAGTAGATGACGGCTAGAGTTACGCAGGGGGGAGTGAGTATGTGTCGGTTGCACTAGCCAACTCCTCCAATAAATAGGCCTTTGGGTAGGATGGGCCTCGGATGAGGCCGTCAAGCAGCCCACGGTCCAATGTCTAGACAATGGCACTTTTGTTCGCGACCCGTTAATTAATTCATGATTAATTAATCATTTCTGACCGATAGAAATAAAGCGCACAGGTGTGAGCTCGGCTCGACGCATTCCTGCAACCCGCAACGAACGTATCGAGGCGGGCGGCGGAGGAGAAGCACTCCTCTTCTCAAACTCCCAGTGGCATATTGCAGAGCATCTCTTATAAAGGGGGCTCATTCTTACTTCACTAACAGTATAGTACGTACAAAACTTCTTACCACTTGCCATGCATATATATGAGCCTTAAAGATTAACAAGTAATTATTGTTTTATGCGGGACAAAGCTTATCCATAATTCAACACAACATGCATTTCACGTATACAAATACTAGCCTTGATACTCTGCCTCCTGGTCGAATAGAATTCAGGCGTCGTCTGGTGTCTGGTCAGTGAAATATTGTCGTGGTTCAGGTGGGATCTGACCTCGGTTACGTGCCACTAACCACCACCAGCCTGTCCTTGCCGGAAGGATGAGGCAAGCAAGCAAAGCTAGCGGTGGTTCGTGGATCGCCTCGTACGACCCGCAATCGTTGTGCAGCACACAATCACAGTGCTCGCCGTGCCAATTTAGCAACCACTGTTTCCCCTCATCGAGAGCCACGAAGACACTGCACCTGTCAAAACAGAGAAGGGGGACGAGACTTTTGGTGGCTAAACGACGCCGAGGACACGGAGCGTGGGCGCCGGACAACGTTACTGCTGCCGTCCTGACACCCACCTGGAATTGCGTGGCTCGCCCGCCCGCTCCGGACACTCCGCTGCCGCTCCCACCGCACCTCACGCGAAATAATGTAGCAGGCGTGTACTGGTAGCACGGGCGGCGGTGCCGGGTACGCGATGCGGGGTGCGCGGAACCGGCCGTCCGCGCGATCGATCCCGTGGTCCTCGGATGGAAAAAGAGTGGCAGCGCCGCAAGCGTGCGGTGTGGGGCGTCGTCGAGGCGCTGTCACTCACGCACGCGCCCCACGGGCACGGCTGTCCCTACGTACGCACCGCACGGAACCTACCGGCGCGTGCCGGTCTCCCCGGCGCTGTCGGTCCACGCCGCGCGCGCCTCCACCGCTTTCAATGCGGGCCCACGCCACGGCACGGCACGGGAGGAAACAAACGGTGGGTGATCGATCGATAGTCCAGGCGACGACGCGCTCGCCCGCGGGTCTGGACCCGGCCGATGCCGACACTTGTCCCCGCCCTCGATCGCCCCGGGCCCCGGCCGCTGCCGCCTAGCGTGCCGTCGTCACCCGTCCCTCTCGCCGCTCTCACGATTTATTAAATTAATTTAATCCATCAGTCGGCGTCCCGCTTTACGTGGTGGCTACGGGCCAAGCGGTGCGCGGGGCGGCTTTCTGGCGGATCGCGATCCGGTTCGTGTCCCCGGGACGTCACGCACCCGGCGGGCGCCGACGATGCGGTTGACGGGGCTACGGAGATAAACAAACAACCAAACAAACCGGACGACGAGGCGATCGAGAGGCCGTGTGAGCGAGGCAGGCCGGGCGGCGTGGCCGTGCCGCGTCGTCAAGCGCGGGGCGTGGCCGGCAGCGGCGGGCCAGGGGCCACGTGCCCGTGCGCCCACGCGGGCGGCGGGTTTTGCTAGCGCAGCTGGCTGGCCCCACCCACCCGTCCGCCCGCCGGCTGCGTAGCGTAGCGTACGTACGCCGACCGGACCGCTGCGCGGGACGCACGGATCGTGAGATGCGCCCGCCCGTCCTTCCCGCGGGGCCCGCGCTGGCCCGTGACGTGCTGCCGCAACGTGCCGCTCGACGCACCGCCGCGGGGAAGGGCCCACGCGCGGCGGCTTTGATGCCCTTTGTTTATGCGATGGAAGGACCCGGCCGGTTTTACATTCTCCTCCCCGTAACATGCTCTTATTTACCATACGATCTAAAATCTCAAAGCGTGGAACTTGAAAAGAAAAAAAATGTCAAGCATGAGGGAAAACGAAAGACCCAAACTACGTTGCTAATAAATACTGTATAAGAGTTAATTACTAGTACATCAAAACTTGCACGGTGCGTATAGATTCACAAATTAAGTTGAAAAATGACACAAATGAATCACTGAACTATGATTTCAGGCACATTTTGATACATTTGGTGTTAAATCTAACATCTACGTGAACTCAATGACGTGCCAGTGGACCCCCAATATCTTCTTTATATCTGTATAAGGGTCCCACTTGTCAGCAAGACAGAAAAAGACATAAAGGATATAAATAGAACTACGTGCCGCAGAATTCTCCGAATTCGAACCTCTGAACATGAGAGGTTTCAGGCAGGGGTGATAACCACTAGAGCAAGTAAGAGTTTAATCATCACAACTAGTCAGTAATTGTATTATGAACACTTGATTGATTCATTGGGCTTGAAGCTTTTTTTAAAATTAAAAGTTTTCTTTTATTTTGTGGTTGAACTCAATAACTAAGATGACAATGACGACACTTAAAAAATGGATGAATTTGTATGTATGAATCTATAGTTCTATATGCACCGTTTCATGTATTGTAGGTGTAATTAACTCAAATTACAATGCCAACCTATCTCCTATTACTTACAGTGGAAATCACATAGGAGTATTTTGTTTCTCGATACTTTGTTATTTTGGCAATCGTATACCATATGTTCCAAATCAGGCGGTAAGGTAGGTCTGAACTCTTGAGCTCAACCACGAATCTTCTATCTTTTATTTATTTAAAAAAAATTGGTAATATTTTTTAAACTGTTAAATTAAGTTTGCTGATATTTGAGTATGTCTGAGTCAATTTTGAGAAGGCATTTTACACTTCTTGTTTCATAAAACTGCAAATTGATTAGAATGCTAGCACACTGCTCATGTGTTGCTACGAAATTATAAAATACAAGGAGTTCGGTCACTGGCTTAGGAAGTCATCAAAGTATTGTTCATGCAGTCTTTGCACGCCGTTCATGATTATAAAAGGAAAAAAACAAAAAAAATGGCATACATTGGAGAATCCTAAGCGATCATTACAAGACACAACATTTCAAATATTGAAACATATGAGAATAGACAATTTGTATGTTGACTGCACAAGGCACAAAGGTCGTGGATCGGGTAGGACAATGTCTATCGTCGTTGTGGAATTACAATTTCTTCACACATATTTCTACGATATAGAAGTATAGAACCGAAAGAAATTTGTTAGCAGGAAATTGAAAACGAGAGCATTATTTTGAGTTGGAGTTGCATTTCTGCATTTGTTATTTGTTTTTTCTTGAAGTGTTGATCTCACATAAAAGTAGTAATGTAGTTATTTATTTGTGGTAGGTCCCATATGTGAGTACAAAGTAAATTTATTTATGTTTTGAAATGTTGTTGGTCCCACATGTGGGTAGTGATACATTTGTTTATTGGTAAAACTTGTTGGTCCCACACGTGGGTAGAAGGGCATCTGTTTATTGGTTATAAGGTTGTTGGTCTCACATGTGGTAGATGTGCATTTGCTTATGGGTGAAGGTTGATGGTCCCACGTGTGAATTCACCACCAACTCCAACCTTTATAAGTAGGAAAGACCATGGTTACACTTTACTAAGAGCCAGTTCTTTTTGCGTGATGATTCTTCAGAATCTGATTCTAGGAGACTGCCCACAGAATCACCCGCCCACAAAATCTGCCGTCTAGTTCTTATCTCAGATTCCAGCTTGTGATTGTTGTATGAGTTGTGTGTTGAAATGTCTGTAACGCTCCTAGATTGGAACTGAGTGTTGATTGCTAACACTTGGTTATTTCAGATAGTTCCATGCCTAATATGAACATGAAAGCGAGATGCAAATCTCATACAGTGCTTAATATTACAATTTTAAAGCGAGTTGCAAATATCACAAAGTGTTTGATATTACAAAATTCATACTAAGTCAACTTGCAACATACAATTTAGAAAGTAAATAAGCATCCAATTTTTTATAGCACATATTTCCTAAACATTGAAAGAAAATACATAGAGATATGAGAGTGAGAGAGGATGAGACGGAAGCAAGCATAGATTCAACCGACCAAAACACCAGATGGCAGTTAGCACAGTTCTCACCCGTACTAGAGCATCCATGAATGCATGCTTTCGATCGATCCATCTTTCAGCCAAGCATGCATTCAGTTTTGTTTGCACTATTTTGGAAAGTGTAGAGTAAACAAGGCAATGAAAGTGTGTAGTTCTGAATTCGGAGTTTCATTCAGGCAGTCAAAGTCTTGAAGATTTTTGTATGGATTTGCAGGGTGATGGTAGGAATCAAGAATATGATGGACGCAATAATGTAAAATTGATAACTTTGGCTGGGATGAAACACAAATTTTACTCTTTTATACCGGTGCCAAAGAGACAGAGAAGAGCAGGAAGCTAGCCAGCTTAGTTGGGGTCAATGGTGGAGCTTGACGGACATAATTGGGGGGGGGGGACAACAGGCAAAGTATGAATGTTTGGAGGGGCCAAATGAGAATATGTCCTCAGAAAAAAATTCTTAAGTGATTTGCATTGGGCGGGGGTGCGGGGGACGCCCCCTCAGCACCTGCTTGCTCGAAAGTGGTGGTAAATGGAGTTACGAGGAGGAAATTTATGCATGCTCGGAGATTGAGACAAGGAGACCCAATTTCACCGCTCCTTTTTGTCATAGACATGGACATTCTGACTGCATTGATTATGGAAGCAGACAATGAGGAGGTCCTGCAAACATTGCCTAGGATTAACCCCATTCAGCGCCTATCCATATTTGCCGATGATGTGCTTCACTAGACTGGCGCTCTAGGATATCACTTTTGTCAATTCTGCACTAGATATATTTAGCAAGTCCTCAGGCCTTCAGGTTAACTACGGCAAATCCTTGTCACTTCTTATCAAAGGAGAGGAGGCTGACACTATGCACATGACCGAGGTTTTGGGCTGCAAGATCGATTCATTGCCTTGTCATTACTTGGGCCTATAACTGAGCTTGAATTATCTAACCAACTATCAATGGCAACCCATGCTAGATTCAATCAAGGATTTCCTCCCAATTTGGCGGCAAGGGCTCATTGCTTGGACCGACAGATTGGTGCTTGTCAAGACCAATCCACCATCTAATGGTCATTGAAGCTTCCGATCTAAGTGTTCGAGGAAATTAACAGGTGGTTACGAGATTTCTTCTAGGCGGGGTCAGAGCAAATTAATGGAGGTCAATGCCTTGTTGCCTGGGCTTCGGTTTGCAAGCCAACTAGCTTGCGGAGTAGGTGTCAAACCCCAACTCCTAAATGATGATATAGTGGATCATGTTTTTAACAACCTTGTCATGATTTCTATGGGAGATGGAGGTAGGACCTTGTTCTCGAGGGATAGATGAATAAATGGCTACACTGTAAGGATCTTGTGCCTCTCATTTCCTTGAAAATCTGCACAAGCATTACCGGTAAAAGGACAATGAAGGTTGCATTCGATAACCATGGCTAGAGAGAAGATGACGATATATATCTAGTAGCTTCTCCACCCTTAAACTTTTCGATATATCGTAGCTTCGGACTATCATTAGCGCCATCACTATCAAGCCTTATTTGGAGATGGACTCTGGGCACTACCCCGCAAACTCGGTTTATAAACTATTATGCCAATTAGATACTAGATGTGTGTGAGCTTCATGCATTTGGAAGTGTTGGGCACCTCTCATGTACAAGATCTTCGCATGACTAGCATTCCTCTACCGCCTTTTAAACCTCGGATAGAAGGACTCAACATGGTCCCCCAGCACAAACTTCTGCATGCTTTACCTTCCTCCAAAATGAAGATATAATGGATCACATCCTTATGTATTGTGTGGCTTCTCCTGAGACTTTGTATAGGTGCTTCTGGTAACTAGGAGTCACTGTTCAAATTCCTAATCAGCAACATTCTCTAGAGCAGGGTCGGGCCGGCAAAATCCGGAGCCCTGTGCGAAACTAAAAAATGGGGCCCTATCTCACAAAAAAATGAACTAACGAGCAATTATAATGTATATATATCTCACAGAAAAATTGTAATGTATATAATATAATGTCTTACATAACAATTGGACATATAAACAAGTCATATCGTGGGACGACGCGTCGAGGGCTCGAGCAATCGAGACGTTCCTTTCCTGTAGCGTAGCCACGATCCTGATCCCCGTAGCGGTCGAGTCTTTTGTTTTGAGGTAATGTAGCGATCTAGTAGGAGGAGGAGCCCACAAGAACGATCGCAATTCCATTTCAACGCTTGTCGCTCTCGCTCAATGGCCTCGTCGCCTCGACTCCAGCCAACTCCAGCGCCCAGCGGCCCAGTAGAACTTAAGTATTACTAGGCCAATATCAAAAAATTGGGGCCCTGTGTGGGGCGCACATTTTGCACCACCGTGGGCCCAGCCCTGCTCTAGAGGAATGGTGGCTTGGAAATCGACACCGTGATCACTCTTATTGCTTGGAACCTATGGGAACAACGGAATGCTCTGGTGTTCCATTCCATAATAGGGACAAACAGAAATCTGGCCAAGCACTAGCTGATCACATTTTAGACGAGTAACCTCTTGAGGGGAGCTGGAGCGGTGTATGTTGACTATCTAGTGAGTAGTTAGTTTTGTTTCTTTTTTAGTGTGTGTACATACACGTTGTTCCAACGATCGTAAGTTTTTTGTACATCTTTTGCGCTCTCTTCTATAAACTCATGGTACGTCATTGACGTACTCTCTCAAAGAATAAACCCCTAGAGTTTTGCGGCGACCTTCGTCATCTAATCCAGCATCATCCTCTTCTCTGGGCCTTTGGTCCTTTCGGATCGACGTCATCGATGTTCCATGGCAGGGTTCGGTGACTTCTCGATTGCACGTGTGGGTAGAGCTATGTTGTTTCTAAGGTGCCACGAAACTCTAGCCGCCGCTACCATCGACGTGCCATTTGTATGTGCGACCCAGAGAAGACGAAAAAATACCAAAATTCATTTGCCTGATGTGCTGCTTTTGTGGTTTATGCATTTTCGTTGAGTGGATTTTATGCATTTGTAGTGCACACAAACATCATGCCCAACGCGTGACCCAGAAGGAACGGAGACACAAAGTTTGTAACCGCCCCTGGGTTTGCGCAATTTCGCGGATCCCGAGGGTCCGGATGGAAAAGCGGGCGTTACAAATTCTAATGCCGCCACGCAAAAGACGAGGGGCGGCGGCGCGGACAGTCAAAGCGCTCCCTCCCTGACTGCGCCGAGTTTTATTCCCTCCTCTTGCCGCTCCACCACTCGCTCCCCATTTCCTCCCTTTTTAACCAGCTGCTCCCCCCACCCCCTATAATAAGCCCCTCCTCCCCCTCCCTCTCCCACCCCCCACCCCAGATCCTGCACGCCATCCATCAGCTTGATACGCACACACCCATCCGTCAACAAGAAAAAGAAAGCCAGCCATGGCGCCCAGGACGTCCGACAAGACGGCGACGCCGCCCGCTGCCGGGGCCGCCGCGACCGGGCTCGCGCTCGGCGTCGGCGGCGGCGGCAACGGCGGGGGCGTCGGGCCGCACTACCGCGGCGTCAGGAAGCGGCCGTGGGGCCGGTACGCGGCGGAGATCCGCGACCCGGCCAAGAAGAGCCGGGTGTGGCTCGGCACGTACGACACCGCCGAGGAGGCCGCCCGCGCCTACGACGCCGCCGCGCGCGAGTACCGCGGCAACAAGGCCAAGACCAACTTCCCCTTCGCCTCCGCCTCCGCGCCGCCCGCCGCCGCGGCCCTCACCGGCGACGGCAGCCGGAGCAGCAACAGCAGCACCGTCGAGTCCTTCGGCGGCGACGTGCAGGCGCCCATGCAGGCCATGCCGCTCCCTCCGTCCCTCGAGCTCGACCTGTTCCACCGCGCGGCCACCAGCACCGCCGGGGCCGGCGCCGGCGCCGGCATGCGCTTCCCCTTCAGCGGCTACCCCGTGTCGCACCCGTACTACTTCTTCGGACAGGCGGCGGCCGCCGCCGCCGGCGGCTGCCACATGTACAGCCAGGCCCCGAAGGTGACCGTGGCGTCCGTGTCCCCGAGCGACTCCGACTCCTCGTCGGTGGTGGATCTGGCGCCGTCGCCGCCCTCAAGGAAGCCCGTCCCTTTCGACCTCGACCTGAACTGCCCGCCGCCGGCGGAGCTCTGATCGGGCGCCGGAGTTTATGTAGCTGATATGACTGCTAGTTTCTTTCGTCGCCTTCTTTTTTTGCCCCTAGTAGAACGAAGAAAAATTTGCATGTACCTCCATGATGTTTTTAGAAGAGGCCGGCCGCCTTGCACAACAACGGCAGGGGCAGATCTGTAAATACGGTTTCTTTTTTCGCCGGAGAGGCAGAGATGGATGGATGTATTGTCGCCCAAGACAAGTCCTGCCGGCGTTGCCATGGACCGAATTATATTGAGTTACTTCTACTTTGACAGACCACTCGTATTTACTCACTACTCAGTTACTTCTACTTTTTGCGAATCCTCTACTCCATTTACTAGCAGATCTTTTTTTATGAGTCTAGACATAACCAGCATATCTTTGGTGAAACGGAAGGGGTGATGGAGGGCAGGAGTAAGTGCGTTTCGGTGGGCGGCCCGTGCGTTTGCACCCGTCGCCTCGTCTCATCTCAATCTCGTCTGGCCGCTTGCTTGCGACCCATGCAGCATGGTCATTATTGGCCGGTCGAAGAAAGCTCGGGTCGGGTCGGGTCACCTCGTGCGCGCGCTGCTGCTGCATGGATCCATGCTCGCCGCCCACTACGTGTCGAATTTACTACTGCAAATCGCGCTCACGATCTGTCGCAATAATAAACAGCGATGTGCGGGGACGGCTCCTTGGAAAAAATGTCGCCGTCGCCGTCCGTCCTTTTGGGTTTTAATTTTAACCCAACCGCTGGTAGCTTGGCAGCACAAGTGTAACGAGATTAGATAAGAGCATGCTTGATACGTTTTAGTCCCATGACTAAAAGTAGTGGGACTAAAACTTGCTAGTCTCACCCATGCTTGGATCCAAATACTAAAGAGACTAAAATCTAGTTATTGAGCATTTATTATCCTCCAAACCCTCCAATCCAGAACTAAGAAGAGGAATTAAATGAGAAGAAAGAGAGCTAATACATATTTTAGTAGGTTTCCCATGAATAAAAGATTTTAGCCTTAAGATTAGTCCTAGCCTCTCTTTAGTCAGGGGTGCTTGGAACTTTAGCCTCTAAAAAAGACTATTTTTAGTCAGACTAAAAATAGTCCCTTGTATCCAAGCACCCTCTAAGAGTAAGGTAAATCCGCCGCTGCTTCCGCAGCCGCCCTGCCGACCGAGGAAATGGTATTTTATTATTATTAATGCTCGGGGCTTGGCCAAGGCCATGCTTGGATTCAAGGGACTATTTTTAGTCTGACTAAAACTAGTCTCTTTTAGAGGCTAAATTTCCAATCACCCTTGACTAAAGAGAGGCTAGAACTAGTCTTGAGACTAAAAATTTTTAGTCAGGGGAACCCTACTAAAATGTGGATTAGTCCTCTCTCTCTTCATTTAACTCATTTTCTTTAACACATGCGAGTTCGGGATTGGAGGGTTTGAAGGATAATAAATGCTCATTAACTCATTTTAGTCTATTTAGTATTTGTATCCAAGTATGGATGAGACTAATAAGTTTTAGTCCCACTACTTTTAATCATGAAACTAAAATGTATCCAAGCACCCTCCAAGTCTTCTCGCAGCGGCGGCACGACGGAAGTGTCCGGTGTCAGATCGTGGGAGGGAAAAATAATCAGTGCGCCTGCCGCCGTACGTACCCCTACGTGTCGTCCACTCCAGGCTGTTTCCTGCGGAGAGACGTAGGTGCGGCTGTGAGGGGGCATGTGGATAACGAACGAGGTGGAGGAGCGTCGTGGACGTGAAATAAATTACTACTTGTTAATTAGGCGCGGCGGCCAGCAGTGCGGTGCGGTGCCCACCCGCTGCGGGGGCGGGTGGGCCCGTGGTGGATCTTTCGCTGCTTCGCTTCCGTCGGCGTGGGTGTGGGTGTGGTGTGGCCCCCGTACGGCGGGGGATCGCGACCGTGTGCGCGCGGTGCGCGGGGCGGGGGCGGGGCGGGTGGTAGGTCGCCCTTTTCCGCTCGTGACCTTGGGAGTAGCGTGAGCGTGTGGGCGACGCGCCCACGGGCCACGTGTGCCGCCGCTGCCGGCCACTCCCTGCCCTTGCCGCCCCTGCCCGGATCCGCGCTGCGGCACCGCACTCCGTGGCCTACCTGTGGCCTCGATGGGACGCGGGTAGCACGAGGGAAAGGGTGGGGGCTGCGCGCTGGGTGGGTGGGTTTGGGTGGTGCGTGTGCGTGGGGGGAGTAGCGGATGGGGCGGGGAGACCTGGCGTGGTCGCGGCAGACAGGGGGCGGGCCCGGCGCGCGGGAGCGGCGGGCATCGGGGTGCAGTGATTCGCGCGGCGGCAGTTTCGCCCTCGCCTTCGCCTCGCCCGCGGGCTGTGTGGGCCCCGCGCGCGGCGCGGCGCCTGCTGCCTGCCCTACCCGCCCGATCCGTCCGCCCGTCCGTCCAGCCAGCTACGCGCACGCACGCATGTCGCCACTGGCCGCCGGTTTCGTCGCGGCTCGCGGCTCCGCGCTTCGCTGGTTTGTTTTCTACTACTACTGCTAGCAATTGTTTATTGTCCTCGTTCTCAATGCGTGCGTCGACGTCATACTACGTGCTCGCTGGCCACGACAGGTCCGCGGAAATTAGCTGCGGCGCGACTGGATGCCGGCGGTAGAATAATACTCTGAGCTCGCGAATTCCGTTGACGGTTCGGTTTGAAAGGGAACGCGCTCGGTCCGGCCGGAATTCTTCCCGCCGGTGTACGTAGGTCTCCTGGGAAATTCGGTCGCGCACTCGTGGAAGTACGCATCGAGGTGACCTGGTGGCGTACACGGGCTAAGAAATCCATATAAGTTCAAAAACAACGAGCACCGAACTCGATCGGTGTAGTCTATCGTACATCTGGTTATTTATTTATTTTAACGATAAATGATCTACTGAATTTCAACGAAGCGTGGATTTTTTGTGTTCTTGTTTAGATTATTTTTTGTGATTCACCTTATCAGGGAAAGCGAATCCAAAACCTAAACAAATTGTTCCAGTCCATGAGGGAAGCGAACCAATTTGTGATTGGAAGGTTAGATC
>NC_057795.1:559143103-559171515 GCF_018294505.1 Triticum aestivum | reverse complement strand
AAGCAACAGCCAGTCCTATTCCTCCATGTATCATTTTTTCTGACCCACTCATTCACTTTTTGCCTGGCGACTGTCCTGGGGGGCACCAACGGGTGGGAAACCGCCCTCGCGTTTCATCCGGCGAAGGTGTTTTGCCCCCAGACGTGCTATTTTTGGCCCGGTGATGGTCTTGGGGGGCTCCAACGGCTGGAGATGCTCTTAGAAGGACTATGGTATCCCCAACCCATCAGGGTTCAAGTCCTGGTGCTCGCATTTATTTCTAAATTATTTCAGGATGACTTCGTAAATTTCAAGATGATAAGCCGGCTCAGTCTTTCGGGGGTGCTCATAGGGGTATGGTGTGCGTGTGTGCGTTCATAGGGTGAGTGTATGCGCGTGTTTATGAGCCAGCCAGATCGACCATGCATATCATCTAGACCATGGCGACGACCTTACCACCCTCGCAGCACGAGGCAAAATCCGCCAACAATACCTCTCGGAGCCATGGCACCGACATGCCACCGCTCGCCTTCGAACTACAATGCCGCATGACCCGATTGCGCATAGCCCAAGCTACACAGGGAAGCCACGCGCAGACCACGACCTTCACACCAACTCATCCAGCGTCGCCGCCCTGATATACGAACCGCTCGCCTACTAGCAACAATGTCACGTGATCCTACCAACTTGTACTGAAAAAGGCTTTTAGCCCCGCTTTATATATAAAGCACAACAGCGGAACCGATAAAAGGTTATGAGGAAATTCTCTCACAAGGCGGATCAAATTTCAAACTAGAATACAAGAGTGCCCACACCCTACCAAGAAGAACCCTAGGCTACTAACATGAAATGAACTCATGCCTCGAAGAGAGACTACTCGACTTCGATGGAACACACACACTAAGTTCTCGCCAGAGAGCATCCATATACTCTCGCTCCGGGAAGTTGAGCGCCAATTCTGCCTGCGAACACCTAGGACAGAGAGCGATGCTACCAACGTCGAGTGTAAACAATTGAAAACTGTCGGGATCGTTGCCTACCAGAGCCGATGGGGTATCGAGAAAGGATCCGAGGTCGCCCGCTGATGCCGAGGGGAAGCAATCGGAGTGAACTTGAATCCATGGTGATGCCCCAAAGGGGGTGACGACGGCACACGCCATCACCGGCCCGGCCAAAATATGGTCAAGGTTTTCACCCGAAGCCGTGATGTGGATAGGAGGACCACAACGACGCCCCTCCCCCTTCCCCAAAAAGAGGGACACGACACCCACATGCATTGCCATTGCCGATGTTTAGGATCGAAAGTATGTCTAGGGGGGGGGGTGATTAAAATATTTTACCAAATAAAACCTCATCCTTTTCCCAATTTAGTTGTAGGCAAGTTTTAGCAATTCTACCAAGTCAAGGAACACTCTACACATGCAAGTCTAAGAGTTGAGCAGCGGAAAGTAAAGACTTTGCATATGAACGTAAAGGAGGGGTCGGAGAAATCAAACGCAATGAAGACATGGTGATTTTTGGCATGGTTCCGATAGGTGGTGCTATCGGACGGATGGAGACTTCAACCCATGGAGGGTAACGGCTGCGCGAGTCCGTGGAGGGCTCCACCCACTAAGGGTCCATGAAGAAGCAACCTTGTCTATTCCATCATGGCTTACATCCACGAAGGATTAGCCTCACTCGGGGTAGATCTTCACGAAGTAGGCGATCTCTTTGCCCTTATAAACTCTTTGGTTCAACTCCACATGATCTTGGAGGCTCCCAGGTGACACCTAACCAATCAAGGGGATACCACTCTTCAAAAGGTAATAGATGTGTAGTTGATGATGAACTCCTTGCTCTTGTGCTTCAATGATAGTCTCCTCAACACTCAATCGCTCTCTCACAGATCTCGCTTGGGTATACCAGAGATTGGAGTGGAAAGCGACTTGGGGAGGCCAGAAATCAAGGTTCAAATGGTTGGATTGAAATCTCTTGTTCTCAACACACGAGTAAGTGGTCCTCTCTCATAAAATGAATGCTGGAAGTGTAGATTCATTCTGATGGCTCTCTTAGAGAGTAGGTGGGGGTGGAGGGGTATATCTGGGCTTCACCCAAAGATCCAACCGTTACAACCTTTTGACCCAACTCGGTGACACCGAAGGGAATTCTCGGTGAGATCGACCTGGGTAAAAGATTCGAATGTTGGACATCTCGGTGAGACCGAACAGAA
Source organism: Triticum aestivum (assembly GCF_018294505.1). Lineage (NCBI taxonomy): Eukaryota > Viridiplantae > Streptophyta > Magnoliopsida > Poales > Poaceae > Triticum > Triticum aestivum. The sequence continues at coordinate 559,169,324 of NC_057795.1, read as the reverse complement.
TAACTCAGAGAGAGCGCAGTGCAATCACGGTAATTCCGATTGTTTCAACTCGATAATTCTGAAGTGAAGCGATTTCATTACAGAAACTTGGTCACGCCATCTCGGTGGGACCGAGATCCATATCAGTAGGACTGAAGTGTTAGGGTTTGGCTTATGGCTCTGCCTGAAGTAACTCAGTGAGTCCAGATAGAAGTGGATAGGTGAGGCCGAGTTGGCTTTTTAGGATTTGGAGAAGGTGTTTGAGGATTATTGGAGCAATATCACTAAGACTTGAGCAATTGAGTCATGATCGAAACCTCATCCCCTTTTAATAGTATTGGCTTTCCTATGGACTCAATGTGATCTCGGATCACTTAACCAAAAATGTAGTCTTGAAGCTTTGTCAATTCCATGTCCTTGGCATTTTGAGGGCCCCCATTCTCATGTCCTTGCCATGCGAATCATTTCTGAAATCTATTATCAATGAGCATTAGGCTAACTCCACCGCACGACCCTAAATCCATACCCATTTTGTCCGGATTTTGCCCGTATGGGGTAGAAATTGGGAGAACAAACGCTGGACATAGGCCGGACAAACTCGCTGCACCCAACGCTACTACACCATTTTCACCCCATTTCACCAGTTGTCCGTCCTCGTCATTTCTTCGCCCACGCCGCTCCTGCTCCCGCCGAGCGCCGCCCATGGTCCGTGCTCGCCCACGCCTCGTCCGCTTGCTGCATCCCCTGCTTCTTGCCGCCGCTCTTCGTTGCTTGCTCTGCTGCTGCTCTTGGCTGCCTGCTGCTACTGCGTTGTTGTTGCTTCTTCTCTGCTACTTGCTCTGCTACTTGCTGCAGAAGTAGCAAAGGAATCACTTGATCGGGTTCAGTTAACAGCCATCGATCAATCGCTCGGGTTCAGTAACGCGTAGCCTACAGTGCAATCGCTCGGGTTCAGTTAGAGCCCAACGCCTCGCACCCACGCGTGTGCGTGTACGAGATAAACGCGCAAACCGCCATGCATTGCTCAGCCCCGACCACCCACTGTAACCGGGAACACCCCGATATTTTCCTCGCCCTCGCTTCTACCATGGTTTTTCCGTCATGGACGGCCCAAAGAATGTCATGCAGCTGCGTCTCCGGCCCGCCCAGGACGAAAAGCCCATTTTTTGTCATGATTTTTTGTCATAGAAGTAGGAGCCCACCACATCTATGATGATACCGGGTTTTGTCACAATTATCGTCAAAGAAGTGTCATAAGTATGACAGAAAAAAAATCATTTGGCCAAAAATGTCATGGATGTGTCTTTTTTTGTAGTGTTCATGGCCACATTGCCGTTGCCGCTGCCAATCTAGAACACCACTTGGTAATCTTCCAGCCAAATCTCTTGCTTGGACTCGCCAGTGAACTTGCTAATCCCCGTAGCCAACATGAAGTTGCTAGGAATCTCTGTTGCTCGTATATACTGGCTGAAGCACTCAAGACCCGATGGTACAGAACCACTTGGAACGTGATGACCCACAAGTATAGGGGATCTATTGTAGTCCTTTCGATAAGTAAGAGTGTTGAACCCAACGAGGAGCAGAAGGAAATGACAAGCGGTTGTCAGTAAGGTATTCTCTGCAAGCACTGAAACTATCGGTAACAGATAGTTTTGTGATAAGATAATTCGTAACGGGTAACAAGTAACATAATTAAACAAGGTGCAGCAAGGTGGCCCAATCCTTTTTGTAGCAAAGTACAAGCCTGGACAAACTCTTATATAAAGCAAAGTGCTCCCGAGGTCACATGGGAATTATCGTCAAGCTAGTTTGCATCATGCTCGTATGATTCGCGTTCGTTACTTCGATAATTTGATATGTGGGTGGACAGGTGCTTGTGTGTTGTCCTTCCTTGGACAAGCCTCCCACTTATGATTAACCCCCCTCGCTAGCATCCGCAACTACGAAAGAAGAATTAAGGTAAGCCTAACCATAGCATGAAACATATGGATCCAAATCAGCCCCTTACAAAGCAAGGCATAAACTAGGGTTTAAGCTTCTGTCACTCTAGCAACCCATCATCTACTTATTACTTCCCAATGCCTTCCCCTAGGCCCTAATCATGGTGAAGTGTCATGTATTCGACGTTCACATAACACCACTAGAGGAGAGACAAGATACATCTCATCAAAATATCGAACGAATATCAAATTCACATGATTACTTATAACAAGACTTCTCTCATGTCCTCAGGAACAAACTTAACTACTCACAAATCATATTCATGTTCATAATCAGAGGGGTATTGAATAGCATTAAGGATCTGAACATATGATCTTCCACCGAATAAACCAACTAGCATCAACTACAAGGAGTAATCAACACTACTAGCAACCCACAGGTACCAATCTGAGATTTTGAGACAAAGATCGAATACAAGAGATGAACTAGGGTTTGAGAGGAGATGGTGTTGGTGAAGATGTTGATGGAGATTGACCCCCTCTTAATGAGAGGATCGATGGTGATGACGATGGCGGTGATTTCCCCCTCCCGGAGGGATGTTTCCCCGGCAGAACAGCTCCGCCGGAGCCCTAGATTGGTCGTGCCCAGGTTCCACCTCGAGACGGCGGCGCTTCGTCCCGAAAGCTTCCTTATGATTTTTTCCAGGTCCAAAGACACCATATAGCAGAAGATGGACATCGGGGGCCTACCAGGTGGCCCACGAGGCAGGGGGCGCGCCTCTGGTGCTTTCTGCGCCCAATATTTTTAATATATTCCAAAACTGATTTCTGTGGAGTTTCAGGACTTTTGGAGTTGTGCAGAATAGGTCTCTAATATTTGCTCCTTTTCCAATCCAGAATTCCCGTTGTCGGCATTCTCCCTCTTCATGTAAACCTTAAAAAATAAGAGAGAAAAGGCATACGTATTGTGACATAACGTGTAGTAACAGTCTATAATGAAATAAAAATTGATATAAAAGCATGATGCAAAATAGACATATCAGAACGTCGCCATCTTGGCCTCCTCGCAAGGCCCGGCCCCTTTTGACTAGGTTTTGAGTGAGAATGGATCTCGCGTTGAACTGCAGGTCTCAAGAGTCCGTCGTGTGATGAGTGGGACTCGGCCTACGATTGCCACCGTGTGTCCGTCTGTCATCGTAGGGCTGGCACCCGTACGCGCCATCTCGCAGTGGAGGCATCAGGGCACGGTCATAGTCATCGTGACCCCGGGAACGCAACTCGATCGTGCCTCCGATGTTCGTAGTGATCTCTTGTGGAGGATGTGGCTCAGCACGTGCCGGAGCCAAGTGGGCTATGAGCCGACTGGACGGTCTTCGCACACACTGATGCACTATGGATACGATCTCTGGACTGGAACACTGCCGTGTCTTGCGACAACGCCATCTTCAGGAGCATCTGGATTTGTCGAATCCCCTCTCTAGCTGCGGAACCGGAGGGCTGGATGGAATCCGCAATCAGAGTGGCAGCTGCTAGATTTTGCAGTGGAGTACTGAGGACTTGAGACTTACGAGGCTGATCGCTCGAGAAGAGCCGGCGCTTATGCCGACTGGAGCTGGCTTGGCGGCGTTCACGATCGTCCAGCTCCTTATAAAGCCGTTTGAGGCAATCACGCTTGGCCAAGGTGGCCAGGCGAGTCGACTCCATGGCCAATGCCTCGGGGGTCCTCCCAGTGATGGGGGTGTTTAGGAGTTGTTCGTTCTTGTGATGAAGCTTGTCTCGTCGCTCCCGGGTGAGATCTTGGGGCACCTACGACTCGTGACCCGCGACACCATCGTCAGTGTTGTCGTGTGACGCGCCCGTGCGGCCGTCCCGGGTATCCATGTATCTCCGGGGTGCGCGATGTTCAGAGTTGTCCGTTATGAGGATTTCGACGGTCGACTCAACACTTTCGCACTCGAACTCCTCAGAGGAATCGTCAAGTGACCCATCCGAGAGGTCAAGGGCGGGCTCGTCGAAATCAAGAGCTACCACATCCACCGTCGCGGCCTGGGTAGCCACAGCATGCTTGATCCAGTGCTGCAGCCGCGAGCGCCCTGAACGCTTTTGGCGGCACGATGAAAGGGAGAGCAACCACTATATTGGGCTTTATTTTCCACTTTTATATTATTTTTGGGACTAACCTACTAACCGGAGGCCCAACCCAAAATTGCTGTTTTTTGCCCATTTCAGTGTTTCGAAGAAACAGAATATCAAACGGAGTCCAAACAGAATGAAACCTTCGGGAACGTGATTTTCTCATCGGACGTGATCCAGGAGACTTGGACCCTGCTCCAAGGAACAAAAGAGGTGGTCACGAGGGTGGGGGGCGCGCCCTCCCCCCTGGGCGCGCCCCCTACCTCGTGGCCCCCTGTTGCTCCACCGACGTACTCCTTCCTCCTATATATACCTACATACACCCGACAGATCAAGAGGAGAGCCAAAAACCTAATTCCACCGCTGCAACTTTCTGTATCCACGAGATCCCATCTTGGGGCCTGTTCCGGAGCTCCGCCGGAGGGCGCATCCACCACGGAGGGCTTCTACGTCAACAACATAGCCTCTCTGATGAAGTGTGAGTAGTTTACCTCAGACCTACGGGTCCATAGTTAGTAGCTAGATGGCTTCTTCTCTCTTTTTGGATCTCAATACAATGTTCTCCCCCTCTCTTGTGGAGATCTATTCGATGTAATCTTCCTTTTGCGGTGTGTTTGTTGAGACCGATGAATTGTGGGTTTATGATCCAGCTTATCTATGAATAATATTTGAATCTTCTCTGAATTCTTTTATGTATGATTGAGTTATCTTTGCAAGTCTCTTCGAATTATCCGTTTGGTTAGGCCAACTAGATTGGTAGTTCTTGCAATAGGAGAAGTGCTTAGCTTTGGTTTCGATCTTGCGGTGTCCTTACCCAGTGACAGAAAGGGTTGCAAGGAACGTATTGTATTGTTGCCATCGAGGATAACAAGATGGTTTTTTATCATATTGCATGAAGTTATCCCTCTACATCATGTCATCTTGCTTAAGGCGTTACTCTGTTTTTAACTTAATACTCTAGATGCATGCTGGATAGCGGTCGATGAGTGGAGTAATAGTAGTAGATGCAGAATCGTTTCGGTTTACTTGTCTCGGACGTGATGCCTATATACATGATCATACCTAGATATACTCATAACTATGCTCAATTCTATCAATTGCTCAACTGTAATTTGTTCACCCACCGTAGAATACTTATGCTCTTGAGAGAAGCCACTAGTGAAACCTATGGCCCCCGAGTCTATTCTCATCATATCAATCTCCATTACTTTAATACTTGCTGTGGTTTTACTTTGCCTTTTACTTTTCACTTTGCATCTCTATATCGAAAATACCAAAAATATTATTTATCATCTCTATCAGATCTCACCCTCGTAAGTGACCGTGAAGGGATTGGCAACCCCTAATCGCGTTGGTTGCGAGTAGCTATCGTTTTGTGCAGGTACGAGGGACTTGTGCATGGCCTCCTACTGGATTGATACCTTGGTTCTCAAAATCTGAGGGAAATACTTACGCTACTTTACTGCATCATCCTCTCCTCTTCAGGGAAATCCAACGCAGTGCTCAAGAGGTAGCAAGAATAATTTCTGGCGTCGTTGCCGGGGAGTTTGCGCAAAAGTGAACCATACCAAGTACCCATCACAATCCCTATCTCTCGCATTACATTATTTGCCTCTTGTTTTCCTCTCCCCCCACTTCACCCTTGCCGTTTTATTCGCCCTCTCTTTCCCAATCTCCTCCTCTCTTTCCCTTTCGCCTTTTTTCTTGTTTGCCTTTTTGTTTGCTCGTGTGTTGGATTGCTTGTTTGTCGCGATGGCTCAAGATGCTACCAAATTGTGTGACTTCACCAATACCAATAATAATGATTTCCTTAGCACTCCGATTGCTCCTCTTGCCAATACCGAATCTTGTGAAATCAATACTGCTTTGTTGAATCTTGTTATGAAAGATCAATTCGCCGGCCTTCCTAGTGAAGATGACGCTGCTCATCTGAATAGCTTCATTGATTTATGTGATATGCAAAAGGAAAAAGATGTCGATAATGATGTTGTTAAAATGAAGCTATTTCCTTTTTTGCTTAGAGATCGTGCTAAAGCGTGGTTTTCTTCTTTGCCTAAAAATAGTATTGATTCTTGGAACAAATGCAAACATGCTTTTATCTCTAAGTATTTTCCTCCCGCTAAGATTATCTCTCTTAGGAACGATATTATGAATTTTAAGCAACTTGATCATGAACATGTTGCACAAGCTTGGGAGAGAATGAAATTAATGATACGTAATTGTCCTACACATGGTTTGAATTTATGGATGATCATACAAAAAATTTATGTCGGTTTGAACTTTGCTTCTAGAAATCTCTTAGATTCGGCCGCAGGAGGCACGTTTATGGAAATTACGTTAGGAGATGCTACAAAATTGCTTGATAATATTATGGCTAATTATTCTCAATGGCACACCGAAAGATCTTCTAGTAAAAAAGTGCATGCTATAGAAGAAATCAATGTTTTAAGTGGAAAGATGGATGAACTTATGAAGATGTTTGCTACTAAAAATACTCCTCTTGATCCAAATGATATGCCTTTGTCTTCTTTGATTGAGAATAATAATGAATCTATGGATGTGAATTTTGTTGGTAGGAATAATTTTGGAAACAATGCTTATAGAGGAAATTTTAACACTAGACCGTTCCCTAGTAATCCCTCTAATAATTATGGAAATCCCTACAATAATTCTTATGAAAATTTTAATAATATGCCCTCTGAATTTGAGAGTAGTGTTAAAGAGTTTATGAATTCACAAAAGAATTTTAATGCTTTGCTTGAAGAGAAATTGCTTAAAGTTGATGATTTGGCTAGGAACGTTGATAGAATTTCTCTTGAAATTGATTCTTTAAAGCTTAGATCTATTCCTCCTAAACATGATATCAATGAGTCTCTCAAAGCTATGAGAATTTCCATTGATGAGTGCAAATAAAGAACCGCTAGGATGCGTGCTTCCAAAGATGCCTTTATTAAAGCGTGTTCTTCCAATTCCTATGAAAATCAAGATGAAGATCTAAAAGTTATTGATGTGTCCCCCATTAAATCTTTGTTTTGCAATATGAGTCTTGATGAAACTAAATATGATCTTCCTTTACCTAGAAGGCGTTTTAAGAATTCGGAGTTTTTAGACCTTGATGATGAAATTGATGAAAGTGGGATTGAAAGAAATAAAAACCTAGATGTTGCTAAACCCACTATTTTGGATCTCAAGGAATTTAATTATGAAAATTGCTCTCTAATTGATTGTATTTCCTTGTTGCAATCCGTGCTAAATTCTCCTCATGCTTATAGTCAAAATGAGGCCTTTACCGAACACATTGTTGATGCCTTGATGCAGTCTTATGAAGAAAAACTTGAGTTGAAAGTTTCTATCCCTAGAAAACTCTATGATGAGTGGGAACCTACTACTAAAATAAAAATTAAAAACTATGAGTTTCATGCCTTGTGTGATTTTGGTGCTAGTGTCTCCACTATTCCCAAAACTTTGTGTGATTTGCTAGATTTCCGTGACTTTGAAGATTGCTCTCTAAACTTGCATCTTGCGGATTCCACTATTAAAAAGATTATGGGAAGAATTAATGATGTTCTTATTGTTGCAAATAGGAATTATGTGCCCGTAGATTTTATCGTTCTTGATATAGATTGCAATCCTTCATGTCCTATTATTCTTGGTAGACCTTTCCTTAGAACGATTGGTGCGATTATTGATATGAAGGAAGGGAATATTAGATTCCAATTTCCCTTAAAGAAGGGCATGGAACACTTCCCTAGAAATAAAATAAAATTACCTTATAAATCTATCATGAGATCCACTTATGGATTGCCTACCAAAGATGGGAAAACCTAGATCTATCCTTGCTTTTATGCCTAGCTAGGGGCGTTAAACGAGTGAGCTTGTTGGGAGGCAACCCAATTTTATTTTTTGTTTTTTGTTTTTGCTTCTGTTTAGGAATAAATAATCCATCTAGCCTCTGGTTAGATGTGGCTTTATGTTTTAATTAGTGTTTGTGCCAAGTAGAACCTATAGGATAAGCTATGATGATAGTTGATTTGATTCTGCTGAAAACAGAAACTTTGCGCTCACGAGAAAAAATTCAATACATCACAGGAACGTGATTTTGCATTGATTCTTTTTGCTGCTGATCAATAGACAAATTGTCCATTACGTTCTATTTTGGTAAAAAAATTAGAGTTCCAGAAGTTTGCGTTAGTTACAGATTACTACAGACTATTCTGTTTTTGACAGATTCTGTTTTGCGTGTGTTGTTTGCTTATTTTGATGAATCTATGACTAGTAAAAAGTTTATGATCCATAGAGAAGTTGGAATACATTAGGTTTAACACCAATATAAATAAAGAATGAGTTAATTACAGTACCTTAAAGTAGTCTTTTGTTTTCTTTCTCTAACGGAGCTCACGAGATTTCTATTGAGTTTTGTGTTGTGAAGCTTTCAAGTTTTGGGTGAATTCTTTTGATGGATTATGGAACAAGGAGTGGCAAGAGCCTAAGCTTGGGGATGCCCATGGCACCCCCAAGATAATCCAAGGACACCAAAAATTCAAAGCTTGGGGATGCCCCGGAAGGCATCCCTTCTTTCGTCTACTTCCATCGGTAATTTACTTGGAGCTATATTTTTATTCACCACATGTTATGTGTTTTGCTTGGAGCATCTTGTATTATTTGCGTCTTTTCTTGTTAGTTTACCACAATCACCCTTGCTGTAAACACCTTTTGAGAGAGCCATACACAAATTGGAATTTGCTAGAATACTCTATATGCTTCACTTATATCTTTTGAGCTTGATAATTTTGCTCATAGAGCTTCACTTATATCTTTTGAGCGTGATAATTTTTGCTCTAGTACTTCACTTAGATCTTTTAGAGCACGGTGGTGGATTTGTTTTAAAGAAACTATTGATCTCTCATGCTTCACTTAGATTATTTTGAGAGTTGTTAATAGCATGGTAATTTGCTTAATGTTAATATACTTGGTATTCAAGATATGCGAAACTTTCTTTTGAGTGTGTTGAATACTAAGATAAGTTTGATGCTTGATAATTGTTTTGAGGTATGGAGGTAATAATATCAAAGTCGTGATAGTTTAGTAATTGTGAATTTGAGAAATACTTGTGTTGAAGTTTGCAAGTCCCGTAGCATGCACGTATGGTTAAAGCTGTGTAACAAATTTGAAATATGAAGTGTACCTAGCTTGTGCATCCTTATGAGTGGCGGTCGGGGACGAGTGATGGTCTTTTCCTACCAATCTATCCCCCAAGGAGCATGCGCGTAGTACTTGATTTTTGATGACTTCTAAATTTTTGCAATAAGTATATGAGTTCTTTTGACTAATGTTGAGTCCATGGATTATAAGCACTTTTACCTTTCCGCATTTGCTAGACTCTTCGGTACCATGCATTGCCCTTTCTCACCTCGAGAGTTGGTGCGAACTTCGCCGATGCATCCAAACCCCGTGATATGATACGCTCTATCACACATAAACCTCCTTATATCTTCCTCAAAACAGCCACCATACCTACCTATCATGGCATTTCCATAGCCATTCCGAGATATATTGCCATGCAACTTGCATCATCATATTCATGACATACATTACTTTTGTCATATTGCCATTGCATGATCATGTAGTTGACATCGTATTTGTGGCAAAGCCACCATGCATTATTTTTCATACATGTTGATTCATTGCACCATCCCGGTACACCGCCGGAGGCATTCATATAGAGTCATATCTTGTTCTAAGTTTCGAGTTGTAATCCTTATGTTGTAATCAATAGAAGTGTGATGATCATCATTATTAGAGCATTACCCAAAAAAAAAGAGAAAGGCCAAAAAAAGAAGGCCCCAAAAAAAAGAAAATAAATAAAAAGGGCAATGCTACTATCTCTTTTTCCACACTTGTGCTTCAAAGTAGCACCTTGTTCTTCATATAGTGAGTCTCATAAGTTGTGCTTCAAAGTAGCACCTTGTTATTCATGTAGTGAGTCTCGTAAGTTGTCTTTTTTATACTAGTCGGAATTTTTCATTATAGAACTTGGCTTGTATATTCCTACGATGGGCTTCCTCAAATGCCCTAGGTCTTCATGAGCAAGCAAGTTTGATGCACACCCACTAGTTTTCTTTTGTTGAGCATTCATAGCTCTGGTGCATCCGTTGTATGGCAATCCCTACTCCTCATGTTGACATCAATTAATGAGCATCTCCATAACCCGTTGATTATCCTCGTCAATGTGAGACTTTCTCCTTTTTTGTCTTCTCCACACAATCCCCATCATCATATTCTATTCCACCCATAGTGCTATATCCATGGCTCACGCTCATATATTGCGTGAAGGTTGAAAAAGTTTGAGATTATTTAAGTATGAAACAATTGCTTGGCTTGTCATCAGGGGTATAGAAGTTGGGAACATCTTTGTGTGACAAAAATGAAGCATAGCCTAACTATATGATTTTGTAGGGATGAACTTTCTTTAGCCATGCTATTTTAAGAAGACATGATTGCTTTGATTAGTATGCTTGAAGTATTATTATTTTTATGTCAATATGAACTTTTGTCTTGAATCTTTCGGATCTGAATATTCATACCACAATTAAGAAGATTTACATTGAAATTATGCCAAAGTATCATTCCGCATCAAAAATTCTTTTTTATCATATACCTACTCGAGGACGAGCAGGAATTAAGCTTGGGGATGCCTGATACGTCTCCAACGTATCTATAATTTTTGATTGCTCCATGCTACTTTATCTACTGTTTTAGACTATATTGGGCTTTATTTTCCACTTCTATATTATTTTTGGGACTAACCTATTAACCGGAGGCCCAACCCAGAATTGTTGTTTTTTGCCTATTTCAGTGTTTCGAAGAAACAGAATATCAAACGGAGTCCAAACGGAATGAAACCTTCGGGAACGTGATTTTCAAACCAGACGTGATCCAGGAGACTTGGACCCTGCTCCAAGGAACAAAAGAGGCGATCACGAGGGTGGGGGGCGCGCCCCCTACCTCGTGGGCCCCCCTGTTGCTCCACCGACATACTCCTTCCTCCTATATATACCTACGTACCCCCGACAGATCAAGAGGAGAGCCAAAAACCTAATTCCACCACCGCAACTTTTTGTATCCACGAGATCCCATCTTGGGGCCTGTTGCGGAGCTCCGCCGGAGGGGGCATCCACCACGGAGGGCTTCTACATCAACACCATAGCCTCTCCGATGAAGTGTGAGTAGTTTACGTCAGACCTACGGGTCCATAATTAGTAGCTAGATGGCTTCTTCTCTCTTTTTGGATCTCAATACAATGTTCTCCCCCTCTCTTGTGGAGATCTATTCATGTAATCTTCTTTTTGTGGTGTGTTTGTTGAGACCGATGAATTGTGGGTTTATGATCCAGCTTATCTATGAATAATATTTGAATCTTCTCTGAATTATTTTATGTATGATTGAGTTATCTTTGCAAGTCTCTTCAAATTATCCGTTTGGTTTGGCCAACTAGATTGGTAGTTCTTGCAATGGGAGAAGTGCTTAGCTTTGGGTTCGATCTTGCGGTGTCCTTACCCAGTGACAGAAAGGGTTGCAAGGCACGTATTGTATTGTTGCCATCGAGGATAAGAAGATGGTTTTTTTATCATATTGCATGAAGTTATCCCTCTACATCATGTCATCTTGCTTAAGGCATTACTCTGTTTTTAACTTAATACTCTAGATGCATGCTGGATAGCGGTCGATGAGTGGAGTAATAGTAGTAGATGCAGAATCGTTTCGGTTTACTTGTCTCGGACGTGATGCCTATATACATGATCATACCTAGATATACTCATAACTATGCTCAATTCTATCAATTGCTCAACAGTAATTTGTTCACCCACCATGGAATACTTATGCTCTTGAGAGAAGCCACTAGTGAAACCTATGGCCCCCGGGTCTATTCTCATCATATCAATCTCCATTACTTTAATACTTGCTTTGTTTTTTACTTTGGCTTTTACTTTTCACTTTGCATCTCTATATCAAAAATACCAAAAATATTATTTATCATCTCTATCAGATCTCACCCTCGTAAGTGATCCTGAAGGGATTGACAACCCCTAATCGCGTTGGTTGCGAGTAGCTATCATTTTGTGCAGGTACGAGGGACTTGTGCGTGGCCTCCAACTGCATTGATACCTTGGTTCTCAAAAACTGAGGGAAATACTTACGCTACTTTACTGCATCATCCTCTCCTCTCCAAGGAAAACCAACACAGTGCTCAAGAGGTAGCATGCACACACGCTCGCGCACACACATGCTCCTTGCCCGCCCGCCTGCAGCGCCGCCGTGCGCTCGCCGTCCCGCTGCGCCCGCCACGCCCCGCGCCACCGAACCGCGCTCGCTGCACAACACCCGCAACGGCCGCGCTCTCCCCGCTCCCACTTCTGTTCCTTCCGTCGGCCGCATCCGTGCGGTAGGCCCCCGCTCACCGGCGTCCTCCCTCGCCTGCACCCACCATGCGCTTGCCGTCCTGCTGCGCCCGCCACACCCCGCGCCACCAGAACCGCGCTCGCTGCAAAGTGCCCGCAATGGCCGCGCGCTCCCAACTCCCGCTTATGTTGCTTCCGTCGGCCGCGTCCGTGCGCTAGGCCCACACTCGCTAGCGTCCTCCCTCGCCTGCTCCCACCGAGCGCCGCCACTCCTGGTCCGGCGAAAGTGGAGCCACGTGCCCGGTGCCGCCGCGCGCAGGGAGTGGGAGGCGTAGCTGGTCGCCAGAGCGCCCGTCGCTCTATGCTCTCGTGCCTGCAGCGCCATGTGTCATGGTGCTGGGTGCGCGTGGTGGGCCAGGTACAAAAAAGGAGAGAGTGACAGGTGGGGTCGAGGGCAGACACAGGCAGACGACGAGGATGCGAAGACGTCCGCTTTCTATCTGCTTTGGCCCCAAACCGAGAGCAACTTTGGTCTGGAAATGGGGCAAAAGCGGACACAAACCGGACGAAATGTTCGTATGCTCCCATGCGTTGGGTCGTTCGGTATGTCCGTTTTACCCCAAACGGACACAAATAGACGATTTGGGGTCGATTTGGGTCACGCGCTGGAGGTGGCCTTAGATTAGTAAAGTATATGTTGTTATGAATTACCAAACCACCCGGGGATTAGTTGCACTTTCACGATGTGTGATACGTCTCCAATATATCTATAATTTTTTATTGTTCCATGCTATTATATTATCTATCTTGGATGTTTTATATGCATTAATATACTATTTTATATCATTTTTTGGGACTAACCTATTAACCTAGTGCTTAGTGCCAGTTGCTGTTTTTTTTCTTGTTTTTGTCTTTTACAGAAAATCAATACCAAACGGAACGAAACTTTTTGAGGATTTTTCTTGGACGAGAAGACAACCACGAAGCTTCGGGAAGAGGCAGAAGACCCACGAGGGGGCCACAAGCCCTAGGGGTGCGCCCTAGGCTTGTGCCCCCCCTGTGGACCTCCTAACCCTAACCTCGGCTCTATAAATATCCAAATATTCCCCCTACGTCAAAGGGCACACTTTTCCACCACTGCAAGCTTCTGTTCACGTGAGAACCCATCTTAGGGCATTTTCTGGCACTCTGCCTGAGGGGGATTCGATCACGGAGTGCTCTACACCAATCTTGCTGCCCTTCTGATGATGTGTGAGTAGTTTACGAATTACCATAGACCTATGGGTCCATAGGTAGTATCTAGATGGCTTCTTCTCTCACTCTTTGATCTTCAATACAATGTTCTCCTTGATTTTATTGGGGTTTTATTCTATGTAATCTTCTTTTGCGGTGCGTTTGTTGAGATCCAATGAATTGTAGATTTATGATCAGATTGTTTATGAATATTATTTGTGTCTTCTCTGAACTATTTTATGCATGATTAAATTAGCTTTGTATTTCTTTCCAATCTATCGATTTGGTTTGGCCAACTAGATTGGTTTTTCTTGCAATGGGAGAGGTACTTTGTGATGGGTTCAATCTTGCGGTGTCCTCATCGGTGACAGTAGTGGTAGCAAGGCACGTATTTGTATTGTTGCCATTAAGGATAAAAATATGTAGTTTTTACCATATTGATTGGATCTATCCCTCTACGTCATGTCATCTTGCTTAAGGCGTTACTTCGTTCTTGTTAACTTAATACACTAGATGCATGCTGGATAGCGGTCGATGTGTGGAGTAATAGTAGTAGATGCAGGCAGGAGTCAGTCTACTTGTCATGGACATGATACCTATATTCATGATCATTGCCTTAGATATCGCCATAACTTTGTGCGTTTCTATCAATTGCTCAACAGTAATTTGTTTACCCACCGTATGCTTTCTTCAAGAGAGAAGCCTCTAGTGAACTCTATGGCCCCCAGGTCTATTTTCCATCATATATTTTTAGATCTATAAAACTCAAAACCCCAAAATACCTTGTTGTAATTTATTTATATTTACTTTATTTTGCCTTTTACTTATCTTTTATATCTATCTCTTTTACATCTCACTTTTGCAAGTGACCGTGAAGGGATTGACAACCCCTTTTTCTCATTGTGTGCAAGTATTTGTTAGTTTGTGTAGGTGCATCTATTGGGGACTAGCTTGTACCTCCTACTGGATTGATACCTTGTTTCTTAATTGAGGGAAATACTTATCTCTACTTTGCTACATCACCCTTTCCTCTTCAAGGGATAAACAACAGAAGCTCAAGAAGTAGGAGTAAGAATTTCTGGCATCGTTGCTGGGGAGGTTCTACATCAAGCCTACCAAGTACCTATCATAAACTCTCATCTCTTGGATTACATTATTTGTCATTTGCCTCTCGTTTTCCTCTCCCCCGCTTCTAAAACATTTTCAAAAAAACACAAAAATATTTGTCTTTTCATTCGCCTTCTTACGTTCGTCTTTTTTTTGCTTTTTTTTGCTTGTGTGCTAGATTGCTTGCTTTGTCACGATGTCTTAAAAAAATACCAGGTTGTGTGACTTTTCCAACACTAATAATAATGATTTTATTAGTACTCCGATTGATTCCACCACTAGTGCGGAATCTTATGAAATTAATACCGCTTTGTTGAATCTCGTCACGAAAGAACAATTTTCTGGTAGTCCTAATGAAGATAATGCATCTCATCTAAATACTTTCCTTGAGTTGTGTGATATGAAAAATAAAAAATATGTGGATATTGATATTTTAAAATTGAAACTATTTCCATTCTCACTACGAGATCATGCTAAAACTTGGTTTTCAACTTTGCCTAAAAATAGTATTGATTCATGGAACAATTGTAAAGATACTTTTATTTCCAATTATTTTCCTCCTGCTAAGATCATCCCCTTCGGAACGATATAATGAATTTAAGAAACTTGATCATGAACATGTGGCACAATCTTGGGAGATGATGAAATTGATGATAAGAAATTGCACTACTCATGGTTTAAATTGATGGATGATCATACAAAAACTTTATGCTGGATTGAAATTTGCATCTACAAATCTTTTAGATTCCACCGCGGGAGGTACTTTTATGGAAATCACATTAGGAGAGGCTACTAAACTCTTAGATAATATTATGTCAAATTACTCCCAATGGCATACCAAAAGATCTTCTACTAATAAAAAAGTGCATGCGATTGAAGAAATTAATACTTTGAGTGGAAAGATGGATGAACTTATGAAATTAATTGCTATTAAGAGTGCTCTTATTAATCCTAATTATATGCCTTTCTCTACTTTGTTTTAGAATAATAATGAATCTATGGATGCGAATATTGTTGGTAGGAACAATTTTGATAATAACGCGTATAGAGGCAATTTTAATCCTAGGCCATCTCCTACAAATTCCTCTAATAATTATGGTAATTCCTACAATAATTCTTATGAAAATTATAATAAGATACCTTCTGATCTTGAGAATAATATTAAAGATTTCATCAATTCTCAAAAGATTTTCAAGGCTATGGTAGAAGAAAAATTGCTTAAGATTGGTGATTTGGCTAGGAACGTTGATAGAATTTCTCATGAGATTGATTCTTTTAAGATTAGATCTATGCCACCCAAGATTGGTATTAATGAATCTCTAAAAGCTATTAAAATTTCTATGAATTGAAGTAGAGAGAGAACCGCTAGGATGCTTGTTGGAAACGTGACATGCACCCGCACCCATGTGTGCAACGAGGCCGCCCGAGTCCTACGGCGTCCACGCTCCCTCGCACGTCGCCTTTGCCCACGTAGCCACACACGGCGTGATCTCCGTTTCTATTATAACAATAGGCCACTACTCCTCATGTGCATCAATGTATATAAACACTTGTAACCTGCGATGATGATATATAGAGGGTTCATCTATCTTACTATGTTGAAATATATTACCCGCCTCCATCCATCAATTTGAACTTTTGGATGAGTTGGCTGGAGCATGAATAGAATATGGTATCAGAGCCAAGAGGTCTTGAGTTCAAGACCCTGCCAATGCAATATTAAATAAAACAATTATGCAGCCTAGATAGACCCCACGTCTAAGGACTAAAATAGCCTAGACATGGGGGGAGTGTTGAAATATATTGCCCACCTCCCTCCATCAGTTTGGACTTTTTGATGAGTTGGCTGGAGCATGAATTCTTGCTAAGAGAGATTGGCTGGAAAAAGCATTTTCTTCTAGTTTTTGTGAAAATAATGATGAAGATCTTAAAGTGATTGGTGTGACTCCTATTGAATCTTTGTTTGCCAATATAAAAGTTGATAAAGATGGTACTGGAGATGAGTCAACTTGAGCTAGAAGGCATCCCAATAATTTGGAGGGTGAAGGTCGGATGGAGTTTAACATAAATCTCCAAGGACTTTAATTATGATAATTTTTCTTTGATTGATTGTATTTGCTTGTTGCAATCCATGCTTAATTCACCTCATGCTTATAGTCAAAATAAGGCTTTTACTAAACATATTGTTGATGCTATGATGAAATCTTTTGAAGAAAAACTGGAGTTGGAATTTTCAATCCCTAGAGAGCTTTATTATGAATGGGAACCTATTATTAAGATTAAAATTAAAGATTATGAGTGTAATGCTTTGTGTGATTTGGGTGCTAGCGTTTCCACTATCCCAAAAACTCTTTGTGATGTCTTAGGTTTTCACAAGTATGATGATTGTTCTTTGAATTTGCACTTAGCGGATTCCACTATTAAGAAACCTATGGGAAGGATTTATGATGTTCTTGTTGTTGCAAATAGGAATTATGTTCTGCTAGATTTTATTGTGCTTGATATAGATTGCAATCCTACTTGCCCTATTATTCTTGGTAAACCGTTTCTTAGAACGATTGGTGCAATTATTGATACGATAGAAGGAAACATTAGATATCTATTTCCGTCAAGGAAGGGCATGGGACACTTTCCTAGAAAGATAATTAGGTTACCATATGAATCTATTGTGAGGGATACTTATGGATTAAATAACAACGATGACAATACCTAGATTTATTGCAATATGCCTTGCTAGGGGCGTTAAACAATAGCGCTTGTTGGGAGTTAATCCAATTTCTTTTTTGCTTCTGTTCTTGAATAAATACACAATATTACTTCTGTAGTAATTGTGTTATAGTGTTTTAATTTGTGTTTGAGCCAAGTAATGTCTTTGGGATGGTTTATGGTGATAGTTGATTTGATTTTGCTAAAAAATAGAAACTTTTGTGTCCAGTAACAGAATTTTGAAAATTCACAAAAGCGATGAAAAATTGTGAATTGTTTACACACGATTGATATACAAATTTCCTATGTTGTCCTAGTTTATCAAAAAAAAATGGAGTTACACAAGTATGAGTAATATTCACATCTTCGCAAACTGTTCTGTTTTGACAGATTATGTTTCCTATGCATTGTTCCCTTACTTTGTTGAAGCTATGGGTAGTATCGGGGGTTATGAACCATGGTGAAGTTGGACTACAGTAGATATAATGCTAATATGAGTTTAGAATGAGTTCATAACAGTACCTAAAGTGGAGGTTTGCTTTTATTATACTAATGGAGCTCACATGTTTTTTGTTAAGTTTTGTGTTGTGAAGTTTTCAAGTTTTGGTAAGGTATTGATGGACTACAGAATAAGAAGAGGAAAAATCCTAAGCTTGGGGATGCCCAAGGCACCCCAAGGTAATATTCAAGGACAACCAAGCATCAAAGCTTGGGGATGCTCCGGATGGCATCCCCTCTTTTGTCTTCAATCCATTGGTAAATTTACTTGAGTATATTTTTATTCACCACATCATATGTGTTTTGCTTGGAGCGTCTTGTATTATATGAGTATTTGCTTTTTAGTTTACCATAATCATCCTTGCTGTGCACACCTTTTTAGAGGGACACACATTAATCATGAATTTATTAGAATACTATATGTGCTTCACTTATATCTTTCGAGCTAGGTAGTTGCTCTAGTAATTCACTTAAATCTTTTTAGAGCTCGGTGGTGGTTTTATTTTGTACAAAATTGATGAATTCTCAGGCTTCACTTATATTATTTTGAGAGTCTTAAAAATAGTATGGAAATTTTCTTAGGTTATGAATTTGGTCCTAATATGATATGTATGCAAGAGGGATATAATAAAAACTTTCATAAAGATCATTGAATATATGAGAAATTTGATTCCTTGCATTTGTTTTGAGATATAAAGATGGTGATCTTAGAGTCATGCTAGTTGGTAATTGTGGATTGTAGAAATACTTGTGTTAAGGTTTGCGATTCCCGAAGCATGCACGTATGGTCTATTGTTATGTGATGAAGTTGGAGCATGATTTACTTTTTTATTGTCTTCCTTATGAGTGGCGGTCGGGGATGAGCAATGGTCTTTTCCTACCAATATATCCCCCTAGGAGAATGCGTATTAGTACTCTTCTTTGATGGCTAATAAATTTTTGCAATAAGTATGTGAGTTCTTTATGACTAATGTTGAGTCCATGGATTATACGCACTCTCACCCTTTCACCATTGCTTGCCTCTCTAGTACCGCATAACTCTTTCACCATTGGATCACTTGGCAAAAGATGTGTGCGAGCAAGAGGGCTGGAGGCATGGGCTTTCGTGACCTGGAGGCTTTCAACCAAGCGTTGTTAGCGAAACAAGCATGGCGAATTCTTCAAGTTCCTAACTCTCTTTGTGCCAGAGTGCTTAAAGCTCGATATTTTAAGGACGAGTCAATATTGTCAGCATCCTGCCCGGCTTCTGGGTCTTTCACCTTTCGGAGTATATTGCATGGACGAGATTTGCTAAGGGAGGGGTTGATCTGGAGAATAGGGTCGGGCACAAATATCAACATCCACCATGATGCATGGATCCCTCGCAATGGAAGCACAAAACCTCTCGGTCAGGTGTATATCCAGGGTATAACCAAAGTGTCTCACTTGATGAACCCTGATGGTAGATCCTGGAATGAGGAGTTGGTCGATCAGATGTTTACTGTTGCTGATGCTATCGACGTGAAACAGATTGCCATTGGTGGCCCGGCGATGGACGATCTTCTTGCATGGAATTTTACACGGGATGGCGTCTTCATAGTGAGGTCAGCGTACCACTTTTGGATGTCTCTGAACAGGGCACGATCCGGACAGCCGGAGCCTTCTAGTTCAGTGGTTATGCACAAAGGATACCTGTCGTTATGGGATACAAATGCGCCGGGTAAGGTCAAGATTCATATGTGGCGCATGATTCGCAACGGTCTTGCGGTGGGAGCTGAACTTCATCGTCGTCGGATTAAGCCAGGAGTTTTTTGTGTTGTGTGCGCCCGGGAAGAGACGATGATGCATAGGTTTTGGGGCTGCCAACATTCCATCATGTTCTGGGACAAGTTGAGGAAGCAGGTGCGGCTGTCACTGGATGCACCACCAAGCCACCTTCATTCTCAGCGTGGCCTTGCTTCCTGGTTACTTGACTGGTTCGCTCGAGCGTCCGGGGATGAGAAGGAGTTCATGCTCCAGGCTGCTTAAAATCTTTGGCTGGCAAGAAACGACGCGAGAGACGGGAGGAAGATAGCTCCACCCCATGAAATAATAGCGACAGTGCTGGTACAAGTAGCTGACTAGAACACAGCTCATGAGACAAAGGCGCCACGACCGGAGCCAAAATCTATCCAGAAGTGGGAACCCCGGCTGATGGATGGATTAAGATCAACTCCGACGGCGCAGTCTCTAGGCATGGCGAGAATGGAGGTGGCGGTGCAGTTCTTCGCGATCATTAGGGGGCGTTTCGAGCGGGACTATGCCAGTTTTTTCCTCACAGCAATGATCCGGAGATGGTGGAGGTTTTGGCATGTAGGCAAGCCGTTCAAGTGGTAAATGCCCTAAACTTTCCACGGGTGCATGTCGAGCTTGATTGCTTGGCACTGGTCAAGATGCTCAACTCACCGCAGAGGAATTTGTCTGCTACAGGCCCATGGGTGGAGGAGATAAAAGCGATGCTTAGGTCAAGAGAGGAGTCCAGGGTTTCTTGGGTTCATTGGTCCGGGAATGTTGCCGCTCACAAGTTAGCAAAAGTAGGGGTAGGGGAGAACTGTTCTGAGTTTTGGGTGAATTCGCCACCAGATTTTATCTTAGAAGCAATTTCAGATGACATTCCGAGTTTTGGTTAAACAAAGCGGCATGATTTCCCCCTCAAAAAGAAATGTTGAGTCCATGGATTACACACACTCTCACCCTTTCACCATTGCTAGCCTCTCTAGTACGATGCAACTCTAGCTGGTGCATTAAACCCACCATATACCCTTCCTCGGAACAATCACCATACCTACCTATTATGGCATTTCCATGGCCATTCCGAGATATATTTCCATGCAACTTCCATCGTTCCGTTTATTATGACACATATCATCATTGTCATATTGCTTTGCGTGATCATATAGTTGACATAGTATTCGTGGCTTGGCCACCGTTCATATTTTTTATACATGTCACGCTAGATCATTGCACATCTCGGTACACAGTCAGAGGCATTCATATAGAATCATATCTTTGTTCAAATATCGAGTTGTAAGTAAATAAAAGTGTGTTGATCATCATAATTAGAGCATTGTCCCAAGTGAGTAAAGGATGATGGAGACTATCATTACTACGGAAAAGGCTAGCAGCAGCGCGGGTTTTAGATGTATCAGTAGCGCGGGGATAGGCGCTACTAGTAAGGCGCTACAGCTAACAGATAGCAGTAGCGCATGCTCACCGGCGCTACTGCTACACAAGTGTAGTAGCAGCGCTGTTAGCGGAAGCTCGCTACTGCTAGTAGCTCTAGCGCGCTTTACCTTGCCGCGCTACTGCTATCGCGGCGCTGCTGCTAACTTTTATACACTCGCTACTGCTAATTTAAGTGGGTTTTTTTTGTTTTTTTGGGCATATTTGTTTTGTATTTGAACAGGCTTTATAGAAGAATCTTTAGCACATAGAAATGTCATCATGATACACATACAAATGCCCGCGAGACCACAAATGTAATCATAGCATGTACATACAAATAGTCTCATCATAATCATCATCCAACACAAAGTGATATCTTGTCATCATCTCGAAAATAGCGATACATGCAAGTGTCGAATACTTGCAACTACAACAATGTCATCCATCTAAACAAAGGTATACGCAAGAAGTGATATCACTATGAGTGAGAGCGGAACTATGCAGTACATGAGGTGGCGGTTACGAGTCCTCTCTCGCGCTTGCGTGAACCTCAAGTAACTAGCTTCTCCTTCTTGTCTGCTTTTGAAGCCTTTATGGCTGGCGCCCGTGAACCCATTCACTTGCGCCTGACACTCATGCCACTAGTTGTACACCCCCGGAACCTTGCCTTTGTACACGACATAGCAATTCCATCTCGCCATCAAGAAACTAGGTACCTGTTAGAGATGCATGTTCATGAAGAGGATGTACAATCATATATATGCAACAAAATATACTATAGCAACACCGAAAAAGAAAGGGTTAGCAACTAGATGCAACATACAGTACACAAATTAATTAACTAGAGGTACGCAGGTCATCGTACGCAAACTAACAAAGTAGCGTTACGCAAGTTCGGCAGGGATCGTGGACATCACAAAGTTTCATCGCTACAAAAAGTATACAAGTTCAACCGACACATATCATCATCATCGGCATCATAAATCACTAGAAGTTCCATCCTTCCATATCATCGAGGACGAACCCTAGCTTCTTGAACGGCGTGAGGTCTAGACGTTGCATGCCTATGCGAGTTCGGACGTCAGCTTGCGATATAGGGCCCTGGTGGAACATCCCCTTCTCATTGATGACTTCTTTCATGATGATCGTCACAATGCCGCTTTGGATGCGAAAGAAGTCATCTCTAAGTTTATAATCTGCTTCTCCATGAGATTCTAGCCACTTGTGGATACGATCATCATTTCTGCTGTTAATGCGAAGCTTTTGGTGATCCGCGTTGAACTGAATCATGAGATGGACGATGTAGAATCCATCCTTCTTGCTTGGTTTTGGGACATGGATGCAGGAGAAGTTAGTTTTATGCGCAAAACCCATCTTCTTGTTCCTTTGTTTCTTGATCTGCACGTGGCCACCTCTAAAGCTGAAGCCTTGGAGAGCATCATCTAGAATATTCATTATGTGGGTGTAGTCTTTTTTTCTCGTAGTCTCTAGAAGGGTCAAAATACACGGCACGGGAGACTTGCGGGTAAAAAACGATAAGGACGGCGCGCCCGTTGCTGCGGGGAAAAGACACCTCAAATTATTCCCCATATGAGAGAGAAGGAATGATTGAAATGTACGAAAGGGTTGTCCGGAACTGACTTACTTTGGATGATAAGGCACGAGGACAATTTCCCAGTCCTTATTCTGTACCATGAAGTTTTGGAGGTACTCCCTAGCAGTTTCACGCTCAAAGTCGCCGAGACTCAAGAAAGACTCGTGCATGTAGTACGGATCCGCCACACAGATTTGCGAGACTTCTTCACTCTTCATGACGGAGCTCATATGTAGCGCAAAAAGGCGGACGATAGTTAAATCAAGCCGCCTTGTTAGAAACATCTCAATGATATGGTCAAACCGCAGGAAGAACACCTCCGCGGGCCGTGTGTCGACGTAGCACTTCCCCTCAGGCACACGAGCTGCGTATGTCGGATATCCTGGATCCTTTGAGGCTAGTAGGCTTTTCTCAGTCGACAGCACATGGTCGGGCAGTCTCGTGAGATCCCCTGATAGTGCCTCCAGCGGTTTCGGCGGTAGCATCGGCTCGCTCGTGAGATGGAACATGACCGCACTTTTCACGGGTACACGCTCTTCAGAATGCATCATCTGGCTACTATGTGCTCTGGCTTGTTTGGAGGCAGTTACCTTCCCCGATCTCTTCCTCTCCTTTTTCTTGGGCACACCTTCCAGACCCTTCCTTAACCCCTGCCCTAGTGTTCCCGGGCTAAGTACTGTACGACCCTCGCGCCCGGCTAGTTGAGCCTGTGTTGAGGCGGCATCTTTAGGCGTGTCCTGTGAGGATTTCATGAAGAGAGACTTTTTGCAATCCATGGTACGACCCTGCCCGGGCATATCATCCATATCATCATTAGCAAGCTGATAGCCCGATTCGTCATATGGTTGACTCATCATATCTATGTCATAGTCATACGCGTTTGTATTGAGGTAATCCATAGGGTCAACCTCCGTCTCATCATCCATTCTCTGTTCTATAGGAGAAATTACATCAGCCGGTACTATTGCACCCCCTTCATCATGTCGTCCGCCACTCTCACCCGGCACTACAGGAGCTGGTAATTGCGTAGGCGGGGTGGTGGTCTTCGCACATGCTTGTTGATGTGTGGTAGTTATTGGTGTGCTCTCGGCCAGCTCCAGACGAATAAGATTCTTCGGCCATAGCAGCACCCAATTCTTGCAGCTTCCAATCCGTGGCGGGGTCTTGTCGTCCGCTCCCACATGCTGTACTGGAGGAGGCAAATCCTCGTGCCTCGATTTCACGCTGGTCAAGCTAACCCTGAAGTGCCCAGTGGGGATCGGCTGGTTGTGGAACGTGCGTTAAGAGGGTTCCATTATCATCCCCTTTCCCACGTCCACCTTCTGGCCTTTGATCAAGTAGAGTATGGTGCACGGGGTTTCTTTCGCCTGCAAACACATATGTCTGTGGCGTAAAATAACTGAAAGGCAACAAAAATGGAATATTATATATATATATATATATATATGTTGGTGCGACATGTACTTACCGTGACGGCGTCGAGCTCAGCCAAAGACGAAGGCCCACCTAGCGCGCCCGAGACTGAGGACGGGCTGCTATGAGCGGGAGCGGCTGCGAGAGGAGTCCCAGTTGCGTGAGCAAGTGATGGTGCGATGGTGTTGTTGTTCATGGAGTTGCTCCCGACGAAACTGGGCATCGGGAAATCATGTACCGTCTTGTATGGATTTTCCTTCGCCCAGTTGATGATAACTGGAACCAAGTTAGTAGCAAAATCATTTCTGCAGGCAGTTACAGCTGCATTGACTGCCTGCTGTAGCAACTCATATTTGTCCTTGGCTGCTTTTTTCGCGTCCTCAACTGCTTTTTTCTCGACCGCAAGCTTCACCTTCGCGTTGATGTCCGCCTGACTAAACTTCTTTTTCAGCTTCTTGGCCTCCGAGCCCTCATTGTAAAACACCTTCCACGTGGCGCCGTCTCCAGCGCCGTGCACACGACTATATTGCGGCCGCTGATCCAAAGGGAGTCCCTTAAGTTCGTTCAAGGCCCGGTTGAGAGGGGTGTCCCACTTGGGCCTCATCGGAGAAGTAGGGCTTTTGGCTGCAAGCTGCTGTTGCTTCTCCAGTAGTCAAATCAATTTCCTCGTGATCTTGTCCGTGTAAAAAACCTTTTTCTCCTTGTCCCACTTGTAGTGGGCCCTGATGAAGTAATGCTCAAAGGGGTTGATGAACTTCGCGAAGGGGTCTGGGAGACCCGCGGCTTCACGTTCCGCGTCCTCCTTATCCCATATGGGCCTTTTACCGAGGTAGCCACAGCTTCCGAGGCGATGCTTCCCCGTGTTCCTTTGCTGAAGGCTCTTGAATTTCACAGCCTTAGCCTTGGCGGCCTCGGTAGCGCAAGTGTCCTTGAACTTTTCGAACTCCTCTTCCGTAAGTGTCGGATTTTCCTCCAGAATCTTGGACAGGGGTTCATCAGCCTCAATAGCTCGTTTCACCCTCCCTTTCCAGGAGGCCAAATCATTGTTGAACATGCCCATGGCATGATTGTTAATCTTTTTCATCTTCGGATCATCCCACGGTTGTTCTATGTTATCATCCCGGTCGGGGAACTTGAATCTCTTGTGCAACTTCGTTAGGAGCAACTGCGTCAAATGTTCTTTACTCCTTAAGTCATCGTGGTTGATGCTCGCGCATTCCTGTAGGATGCATCCTACTTGGTTCCCATAGCACTTGCGAGGTTCTTCCGGCTCTAACGGCTCAAACTTGCCAGGTGCCATCTTTGTGATCACAAGTCGTGCAATCCATAGTTTGTTAGGTTTTCGTATCCTCTGCTTCTTATGCTTCCTCTTTTCGGTAGCGGCATCGGGGCCGGTACCTTCCCTGCCGGTACCTTCCTCGCTGGTACCTTTCCCACCGGTCTCGGTGCCGCCATCGGTGCCGGTGCTGTCGGTGTCAATGTCGGCGTCAGAACCATCATCGAGGCTGACCTGCAAACCTTGCTTAGCAGTCAAATAGTCGAGGTACTCTTGTTCACCCTCATAATCCATCTCGTCTGCATCTTGGTCAGAAGGCCCAGTTTCTTCATTGTTCGACATGTTTCCTATGATTAAGTGTCCTCATTTATTTCTAAAAGTATGAATAAATGAGAAATGACATAAAAAGAAATCTATGTGCCAGCACTCGATATGCCAACTATGTAGCACAAAATCATGCCTTTATTCACGGGAAATTTCGGCATGAACTTTGCTAAAAAATGGACATATCGAGCACCTGAAATTCACCAGAACGGAAATGAATCAACATTCCGGCATAACATAGGCCACTCGGATCATTTTCCAAACATGACATGTCCAAAACATGACATATGCACACATCACATGTCCAGTTCAAATTTGCACATATCACATGTCCAGTTCAAATTTTGAAACCTAGCTAAATTCATAACTAATAAGATAACCTAATTAACATACTGCCCTAACTAAAACCTAAGTAAATTAACTGAAGAATCCTAGC
>NC_057795.1:559138292-559142917 GCF_018294505.1 Triticum aestivum | reverse complement strand
GGTCAGGGGCGAGGGACGGGTCGGGGGCGAGCGTCAGGGTCGGGGTCGGGGGCGAGGGCCGGGTCGGGGGTGAGCGCCGGGGTCGGGGGCTAGCGCCGGCGCCGGAGTTGAAGGCGAGCGCCGGGGCCGGGTCGGGCGCGACGGTGCGACGGGGGAGAGTGGGGATTTGGGAGGGGGGAGGCGGGATGAAGCAGGGCGGGTGAGAATTTTGGGTTAAGTGGACGTAGCACTAGCGCATTTGGACAAAACGCGCTGCTACTACCTTTAGTAGCTATAGCGCTTTATACAAAATTCGTTCTACTAACTTCAGTATCTGTAGCGGTTTAGGCAAAAAGCGCTGCTACTACCTTCGCTACTGCCAGTTTTCCTTTTTCTTTTCCTTTATTTTATCCCACTTTTATTTCCCGAGGGCAGTGAACGAAGGGAGGGCGATATATATTGCATCATTTGACGGTTAAATATGTATGCAAAATAGGAACATATATATTACACATCATTGGACCCATGCATAATAATGGCTAAGTGTGTATACAAAATAGGAACATATATATATATATTACATCATTTGACCGATAACATAAGTTTCCTCAGTGCTGACGTTTTCGTTTTTGAGTCAGCTTCTTTCCCTTCTTGTTTGTCGAAGAATAATTGAGCCCCTCATTGTGACTTTGCCTTTTCCATGGAGTATGATTTTTCTTAGGTAATGTAGTATTGATTCTTCTTTTGACGTATACTTCTTCATCATCGTCATCTTCCCTCATTGGGTTGCCGTACTGATCATAGTCTTCCTCGTTGGTGACTCCATCCATTTCAATGATGTTCCTTTTGCCTCTCCTCAGGACAACACGGCTGGGATTGCGCGGGTCAGTTATGAAGAAGCATTGTGTCACGTGCTTAGCGTGTACCCATGGCTTGTTTTTTGCGATAGCGTTCACGGTAGCGCTCTTGGCGTCGGGTATAGTCATGGTAGTGAAAATACGGCTTTCTCTTTCGACATTCTTAGCCCATCTGACACGGAACATCGTCGTGTTGTGCAGTCCAGAGTAGTCAAGCTCCCAGATCTCCTCGACCCTTCCATAAAATCGTTCAGTTGCGCCGTTGTCGCTGCCGGTCATGCATTCCATCGTCACCCTTGAGTTCTGATCATCACTATCCATATCTTTGGCCTCCGTGTAGAACATGTATCCGTTGATATCATATGCCTGATAGGTTACGAGGTTGGGCGAGGGGCCATGTGCTAAGGCGTATATGAGCAATCTGTCCTTAGAGCCCTCATCCGGATGATTAGCAATAATATGCTCTTTGAACCAATGCAGGAAAGTGGAGTTGTGCTCTCTAGTAACTTCGGCGTCTGTCCTGCATACCCCCCGGTCACGATACTTCTTTGCGATAATTTCTTTGTGCAGTGCCACGAAAGGATCTTCCTCGTCTAGGTGTTATAGCACTACCAAGTTTGCTCTGTCAAAGTCGCTGCGTCAATCTGAGTATGCCACGTGCAGTTCCCTGCGACCGTTGCAGTGACCATCTCCTTCGAGCCTCCCATCATGCTTGTTAACGGGCAAACCAACACTAACACCAGGCGGCTGGTCTACGCCATATAGAAAATTCTCACAGAAAGAGATGCACTCTTGTGCCAAATAGCCCCGGACTATGCTTCCATCCGGACGGGACATGTTACGAACGAATCCTTTGATGATCCCATTCATCCTCTCAAACGGCATCATGTTGTGCAGGAATGATGGCCCAGGTCTATTATGTCATCCACAATATGGACACACAGATGCACCATCACGTCAAAGAACGCGGGCGGGAAGTACATCTCAAGCTCATTCAGTATCACAACAATCTCTTCTTGTAGCCTTTGGAGCTGCTTCACATTGATCGACTTTCGAGAGATGACATCAAAAAAGTTGCAGAGACCAATAAGCGTGTTACGGACGTGCTTGTCCATTATCTCTCTAAGGGCAACAGGTAGTATCTGCGTCATCATCACATGACAGTCATGAGACTTCATCCCGCTGAACCTTTTCTTGTCCGTGTCTAGATATCTGCTTATCTTGCCACAGTAATCGGAACTAACTTTGACTCCGGTAAGGCACTTAAAGAAGGCATTAATCTCAGCCTGACTTAAGGTGAAGCAAGAAGGGGGGCAATAATCCTCTTTCTTTATTTTCTTGCCCTTCTTCTCCCGTGCCTCTGTCTCCGTCTCTGTCTCGTCTGATATTTTACGGGGCGGCATGTGCAGATCTTCCCTGATTTTCAAATCTTGCAAGTCTTTTCTTGCCTTCGGCCCATCCTTGGTCTTATCCGGCATGTTCATCAGTGTTGCGAGCAAGGTCTCAAGGACATTCTTACAAATATGCATTTGATCAAGGCAATGAGGTGTATCGAGTTTGTGCCAGTACTCCAAGTCCCAGAACACAGACCTCGTCTTCCATACCTTCAGCAGCAGCTCCGGCGCTTTTCTCATCGTCTTTCCCAGCGCGGGGCACTCCTTCCAGTTTTTCAACAGCTCATCGATTTCGGCACCACTCCGCTTACGTGGAGGTCCTCGATGCTCAACGTGACCATTGAATAGATCTCCACGGTTTCTCCATGGGTCGTCCTGTTCAAGCCATCTTCGATGCCCATGTACACGATTTTCCCAGACCCGCCATCTTTCCTTGACGTTAGCTGCTGAGACGTTGTATCATCCATGCACCGCGTGCATCCGCAATGTCCATGGCACACCTGGCCTGCCACATATCCGTAACCGAGATAGTCCTGCACTGTTGTGATCAGCGCGACTCTCATGTTGAAATACTCACCTGTGCTGGTGTCCCATGTCTTGGCCGGTGTTTTCCATAACGTGTCTAACTCCTCTTGAAGTAGCCCCAGATACAAATTAATATTATTTCCTGGTTGTTTCGGCCCTTGAATAAGCATGCTCATGTGAATGTACTTCGATTTCATGCACAACCAGGGGGGAGGTTGTACATCCATACAAACACGGGCCATGTGCTATGGTTGGTGTTCTGGTTGCCAAACGGATTCATGCCATCGGTACACGCGCCGAGCATGATGTTCCTTGCATCACATTCAAAATACCGATAGAAGCTGTTCAACGCTCTCCACTGGCTTCCATCCTTGACGTGTCTCAGCTTCGGATCATCTCCATCGTCGGGCTTCTTCCTCTCCGCGTGCCAGCGCATTAGCTTTGCTTCCTTGGGATCTACAAAATACCTCTGGAGACAGGGAGTGATCGGTAAGTACCATACAACTTTCTGGGGACATTTCTTCCCGGCCTTCTTGTATCGAGAAGCATTGCACACCGGACAACTTGTTTTTTCCGCGTGCTCCTTCCGATAAATTATGCAATCGTTGATGCATGCATGGTATCTAACGTGTGGCAGATCAAGAGGGCACACGATCTTCTTGGCCTCATCAACACTAGTAGGACATAGATTACCCGCGGGAAGAACATCCTTTAGGTACTTGAGATGCTCATCGAGGCTAGTGTCGGTCCATTTGTTTTTAGCCTTCGTCTTCAGGAGTTGGAGCGTGAAACTCAAGCGGGTCACCTCAGGATTGCAACCATCATACAATGGAGTGTTCGAGTCTACCACCAGTTTCTCCAGCTTAGCCTCCTCTCTAGAAGCAGCTCTCTCAGTACTCGTCTCCTTGCGAAGCAATGCTTGAACATGAGGGTCCCGCACGATTGAACTTAGTATCGACGAACTCTGCTGCATGGAGTCCATGTCGTTCTCTCCGCCGCCATGTCCGGCCCCTTCTCCTCCGCCATGTCCGGCCCCTTCTCCGCCGCCATGTCCGGCCTCTTCCCCGCCACCATTATCGATCATCTCTTCATCTTGCCCCGTGTCATCATTGCCTGCCCCGTCGGCATCCTCCACATCGTCATCCTCATCTTCAATTATCCACCAAGTATAGCCATCCATGAAACCAGTCATGAGCAGGTGCGCTTCGACACAACCATCGTCATGGGGGTCGAGCCAAACTATTCCTTTGCATTTTCGACACGGACATAAAATCTCTGTCCGGTTATTTTCTTTCATGTCCTGCACCGCCGACCGCAACCACCTGTCCACCATTGTTCCACTGACCATCGTCAACTCTGCACGGTAATAATAAACAAATTGATTATAAAAATGCATGCATGCATCAAAGTCATACAAAAATTTGGCATGACCTTCCCTAAAAATAGGACATATATGGATTTAGAGTTTGCCCGGAATTCGCCGAAACGGAAATAAATCGACATTTCGGCAAAACATAGGCAACTCAAAAACACAACTTGGCGTGCCATACACACAATTTCCACAAACATATCACACACACATAAACATATTTCCATTTTGCAAAAGCATGAAATTTTCATCACCTCTTTCTCGATCGAGATCGAGCACACAGTGGAGATGATGTTGTAGGGAGATCAAAAGTGCACAAAGCTCTTCTTGACAAAGATAGATCTAGTTAGGGGGCAAATAGGTCACTTAACTAAATCCTACATCTACCTAGCTACCGAATTTGGGAGGAGACAACTTCAACTAGTGGAGGGGAAAGGAAAAAGAGAAAGGAGATGCATTAATGGAGGTGGTGTAGTTAGGTAGGAGTAATGAAGAGAGAGA